>NW_026600595.1:17500-50000 GCF_029448725.1 Salvelinus fontinalis | reverse complement strand
ACCAGGCATTCCCCAGGGCAGCTGTCTAGGCCCATTACTTTGTTCAATCTTTACCAATGAATTGCCAGTGGCTTTGAGTAAAGCCAGTGTGTCTATGTATGTGGATGACTCAACACTATACACGTCAGCTACTACAGCGACTGAAATGACTGCAACACTTAACAAAGAGCTGCACTTAGTTTCAGAGTGGGTGGCAAGGAATAAATTAGCCCTAAATATTTATACAACTAAAAGCATTGTATTTGGGACAAATCATTCACTAAACCCTAAACCTCAACTACATCATGTAATGAATAATGTGGAAATTGAGCAAGTTGAAGTGACTAAACTGCTTGAAGTTACCCTGGGTTGTAAACTGTCATGGTCAAAGCATGTTGATACAACAGTAGCTAAGATGGAGGAGAAGTCTGTCTATAATAAAGCGCTGCTCTGCCTTCTTAACAACACTGTCAACAAGGCAGGTCCTACAGGCCCTAGTTTCTACCTTCTTAACAACACTGTCAACAAGGCAGGTCCTACAGGCCCTAGTTTCTACCTTCTTAACAACACTGTCAACAAGGCAGGTCCTACAGGCCCTAGTTTCTACCTTCTTAACAACACTATCAACAAGGCAGGTCCTACAGGCCCTAGTTCCTACCTTCTTAACAACACTATCAACAAGGCAGGTCCTACAGGCCCTAGTTTCTACCTTCTTAACAACACTGTCAACAAGGCAGGTTCTACAGGCCCTAGTTTCTACCTTCTTAACAGCACTATCAACAAGGCAGGTCCTACAGGCCCTAGTTTCTACCTTCTTAACAACACTATCAACAAGGCAGGTCCTACAGGCCCTAGTTTCTACCTTCTTAACAACACTATCAACAAGGCAGGTCCTACAGGCCCTAGTTTCTACCTTCTTAACAACACTATCAACAAGGCAGGTCCTACAGGCCCTAGTTTCTACCTTCTTAACAACACTATCAACAAGGCAGGTCCTACAGGCCCTAGTTTAGTCACACCTTGACTACTGTTCCGTAGTGTGGTCAGGTGCCACAAAAAAAGGACTTGGGAAAATTGCAATTGTCTCAGAACAGGACAACACGGCTGGCCCTTGGATGTACACAGAGAGCTAACATTAATAATATACACGTTAATCTCTCATGGCTCAAAGTGGAGGAGAGATTGACTTCATCACTGCTTGTATTTATGAGAGGTATTGACATGTTGAATGCACCGAGCTGTCTGTCTAAACTACTGGCACACAGCTCAGACACCCATGCAGACCCCACAAGACATGCCACCAGAGGTCTGTTTAAACTACTAGCACACAGCTCAGACACCCATGCAGACCCCACAAGACATGCCACCAGAGGTCTGTTTAAACTACTAGCACACAGCTCAGACACCCATGCAGACCCCACAAGACATGCCACCAGAGGTCTCTTCACAGTCCCCAAGTCCAGAACAGACTATGTGAGGCGCACAGTACTACATAGAGCCATGACTACATGGAACTCTATTCCACAGTACTACATAGAGCCATGACTACATGGAACTCTATTCCACAGTACTACATAGAGCCATGACTACATGGAACTCTATTCCACAGTACTACATAGAGCCATGACTACATGGAACTCTATTCCACAGTGCTACATAGAGCCATGACTACATGGAACTCTATTCCACAGTACTACATAGAGCCATGACTACATGGAACTCTATTCCACAGTACTACATAGAGCCATGACTACATGGAACTCTATTCCACAGTACTACATAGAGCCATGACTACATGGAACTCTATTCCACAGTACTACATAGAGCCATGACTACATGGAACTCTATTCCACAGTGCTACATAGAGCCATGACTACATGGAACTCTATTCCACAGTACTACATAGAGCCATGACTACATGGAACTCTATTCCACATCAGGTAACTGACGCAGCAGGAGAATCAGATTTAAAAAAAAACAGATAAAAATACACCTTCTGGAACATCGGGGACTTTGAAGCAACACAAACATTGGCACATACACACACACACACACACACGATAGCATACGCACTATACACACACGTACACATGGATTCAGTACTGTAGATATGTGGTAGTGGTGGAGTAGGGGCCTGAGGGCACACAGTGTTGTGAATGTATTGTAATGTTGTAAAATTGTATAAACTGCCTTAATTTAGCTGGACCCCAGGAAGAGTAGCTGCTGCCTTGGCAGGGAGTAATGGGTATCCATAATAAACCCCAGGAAGAGTAGCTGCTGCCTTGGCAGGAACTAATGGGGATCCATAATAAACCCCAGGAAGAGTAGCTGCTGCCTTGGCAGGAACTAATGGGGATCCATAATAAACCCCAGGAAGAGTAGCTGTTGCCTTGGCAGGAACTAATGGGGATCCATAATAAACCCCAGGAAGAGTAGCTGCTGCCTTGGCAGGAACTAATGGGGATCCATAATAAACCCCAGGAAGAGTAGCTGCTGCCTTGACAGGAACTAATGGGGATCCATAATAAACCCCAGGAAGAGTAGCTGCTGCCTTGGCAGGAACTAACGGGGATCCATAATAAACCCCAGGAAGAGTAGCTGCTGCCTTGGCAGGAACTAACGGGGATCCATAATAAACCCCAGGAAGAGTAGCTGCTGCCTTGGCAGGAACTAATGGGGATCCATAATAAACCCCAGGAAGAGTAGCTGCTGCCTTGGCAGGAACTAATGGGGATCCATAATAAACCCCAGGAAGAGTAGCTGCTGCCTTGGCAGGAACTAATGGGGATCCATAATAAACCCCAGGAAGAGTAGCTGCTGCCTTGGCAGGAACTAATGAGGATCCATAATAAACCCCAGGAAGAGTAGCTGCTGCCTTGGCAGGAACTAATGGGGATCCATAATAAACCCCAGGAAGAGTAGCTGCTGCCTTGGGCAGGGAGTAATGGGGATCCATAATAAACCACAGGAAGAGTAGCTGCTGCCTTGGCAGGAAGTAATGGGGATCCATAATAAACCCCAGGAAGAGTAGCTGCTGCCTTGACAGGAACTAACGAGGATCCATAATAAACCCAAGGAAGAGTAACTGCTGCCTTGGCAGGAACTAATGGTGATCCATAATAAACCCCAGGAAGAGTAGCTGCTGCCTTGGCAGGAACTAATGGGGATCCATAATAAACCCCAGGAAGAGTAGCTGCTGCCTTGGCAGGAACTAATGAGGATCCATAATAAACCCCAGCAAGAGTAGCTGCTGCCTTGGCAGGAACTAATGAGGATCCATAATAAACCCCAGGAAGAGTAGCTGCTGCCTTGGCAGGAACTAACGAGGATCCATAATAAACCCCAGGAAGAGTAGCTGCTGCCTTGGCAGGAACTAACGAGGATCCATAATAAAATACAAACCCCTCCTGTAAATCCCTGCCACCCTCCCGCCTAGCTGGCGTTTCATTAGAGGAGACCCTGGCTACTACTTGTCACTACCCATCAGCCTCAGCGAGAGGAGAGGAGGGGAGATGGGAGGACGGAGAGCTCAGACAGCTCTCAGTGAGAGGTCACCACTCAGCTACCACATCACACCAGGAGAGAGAGAGAGAGAGAGACAGAGAGAGAGAGAGAGAGGGGCAGGAGGCTGTAAGGTGAGTTAATAAATGTGTTGATTAAGTCCTAGGCCGGAAGCAGCATCTCTAAATGATTCTCAGATGAGTTGTTTCTTAGTAAATGATCTGGTGGGCCTTAAATAAATCCCACAGAACTATAAGAGTTTCTCTCTGAAACAGTCTCTCGGTGAAAAGCACAGAACAGGCCTCAGTTCACCCTCTCTGTCTCAGTTCACCCTCTCTGTCTCAGTTCACCCTCTCTGTCTCAGTTCACCCTCTCTGTCTCAGTTCACCCTCTCTGTCTCAGTTCACCCTCTCTGTCTCAGTTCACCCTCTCTGTCTCAGTTCACCCTCTCTGTCTCAGTTCACCCTCTCTGTCTCAGTTCACCCTCTCTGTCTCAGTTCACCCTCTCTGTCTCTGCTTGTCTCCCACATGGCCTGTGGGAAACAGACTCTATTCATTCAGCAGCATCTCTCTGTTTGGCAGCTTGGCCACGGAGCAGTGCTGAGGGGACTAGACTCTGGCCCTGAGGGGAGTGAGAGAGTCCAACTACCCTCCCTCCCTCCCTCCCTCTTTCTCTCCCTCCCCCACTTTCCCTCTCTCTGTTGCTTTCCCTCCCTCTCTCTCTCTCTCTCTCTACCTCCCTCTTTCTCTCCCTCCCTCCCTTTCCCTCTCTCTGTTGCTTTCCCTCTCTCTCTCTCTCTCTCTCTCTCTCTCTCTCTCTCTCTCTCTCTCTCTCTCTCTCTCTCTCTCTCTCTCTCTCTCTCTCTCTCTCTTCCCCATCCCTCCCTCCCTCTCTCCCTCCCTCTCTCTCTCCCTCTGTTGCTTTCCCTCCCTCCCTCTCTCTCCCTCTCTCTCCCTCTCTCTCTCCATTCCCATCTCTCTCTCTCTCTCCCTTCCCCTCTCTCTCTCTCCCTTCCTATCTCTCTCTTTCCCTCCCTCCCTCCCTCCCTCCCTCCCTCCCTCCCTCCCTCCCTCCCTCCCTCCCTCCCTCCCTCCCTCCCTCTCTCTCTCCCTCTCTCCATTCCCCTCTCTCTCTCTCTCTCTCTCTCTCTCTCTCTCTCTCTCTCTCTTTCCCTCCCTCCCTCCCTCCCTCCCTCCCTCCCTCCCTCCATCTAGACCCTGTAACAGCAGTGTGTGTAGTTGTGGGGTCTGTACCCATGCTCCCTCTCTCCCTCTAGGCCCTGTAGCAGCAGTGTGTGTAGTTGTGGGGTCTGGTACCCATGCTGGCCTGTAGAAGCACATCCATTTAACATGTTAGATTACTGCAGATTAAGAATAGCCTGATAGCCAACTCTGGCAAGACAACACACAGATCAGGATCCAGGCTACGTTAAAGGGACATCTGCTTGGCTAAATGAAACGCTGATATTACTAATGGTGTCAGCAGAGAAGAGGATGGCGAAGAGGGAGCATTTTAAACTGGAGCTTGAGGCTGTGTTTGAAATGGCAGCCGTTTCCCTTTAGAGGGCACTGTTCTGACCAGGGCCCACAGGCGCAGTGTGAAAGTGGGAGCTTAAACGTTGGCATCAACTCATCAGTCACCCACTCCAAGGCCACATCCCACATGGCACATTTGGGACGCAGCTCACCGTAGCAGCTCACCATAGCAGCTCACCGAAGCAGCTCACCGTAGCAGCTCACCATAGCAGCTCACCTTGGCAGCTCACCGTAGTAGCTCACCATAGCAGCCCACCACAGCAGCCCACCATAGCAGCTCACCATAGCAGCTCACCATAGCAGCTCACCGTAGCAGCTCACCACAGCAGCTCACCGTAGTAGCTCACCATAGCAGCTCACCGTAGCAGCCCACCGTAGCAGCCCACCGTAGCAGCCCACAGTAGAAGCTCACCATAGCAGCTCACCATAGCAGCTCACCATAGCAGCTCACCGTAGCAGCTCACCACAGCAGCTCACCATAGCAGCTCACCACAGCAGCTCACCATAGCAGCCCACCACAGCAGCTCACCATAGCAGCCCACCATAGCAGCCCACCATAGCAGCCCACCATAGCAGCTCACCGTAGCAGCTCACCGTAGCAGCTCACCATAGCAGCTCACCATAGCAGCTCACCGTAGCAGCTCACCGTAGCAGCTCACCGTAGCAGCTCACCGTAGCAGCTCACCGTAGCAGCTCACCGTAGCAGCTCACCGTAGCAGCTCACCGTAGCAGCTCACCGTAGCAGCTCACCGTAGCAGCTCACCGTAGCAGCTCACCGTAGCAGCTCACCGTAGCAGCTCACCGTAGCAGCTCACCGCAGCAGCTCACCGTAGCAGCTCACCGTAGCAGCTCACCGTAGCAGCTCACCGTAGCAACCCACCGTAGCAGCTCACCGTAGCAGCTCACCGTAGCAGCTCACCGTAGCAGCTCACCATAGCAGCTCACCGTAGCAGCTCATCACAGACGATCAATATCTCTGGTTGAAACACCCTGGTGGTATAACTCTCTCTGTGAAGACGATCAATATCAGAACTCGTGTCTGTCATCTAATCCTATTGAACCACAGCAGCTCACCGTAGTAGCTCACCATAGCAGCTCACCGTAGCAGCCCACCGTAGCAGCCCACCGTAGCAGCTCACCCTATCTGATCAACATGACGATTCAAAACCAGTCCATCGGAGGACCAGTGTTTGATAGTCAAACCCAGTAAACATCAATGATCCTTCATTTCTGAATAAATGTACAGGAAACCAGATGAATGGCATGTTAACATCTATAGTAAGTTCAAGCAAGCACCCCCCACCCCCCCTGGTCTATGGTTACACCCCCCATGGTCTATGGTTACACCCCCCCACCCCCCATGGTCTATGGTTACACCCCCCCAGCCCCAATGGTCTATGGTTACACCCCCCCAGCCCCCATGGTCTATGGTTACACCCCCCATGGTCTATGGTTACACCCCCCCAGCCCCCATGGTCTATGGTTACACCCCCCATGGTCTATGGTTACACCCCCCCACCCCCCATGGTCTATGGTTACACCCCCCAGCCCCCCATGGTCTATGGTTACACCCCCCACCCCCCATGGTCTATGGTTACACCCCCCCAGCCCCCATGGTCTATGGTTACACCCCCCAGCCCCCATGGTCTATGGTTACACCCCCCACCCCCATGGTCTATGGTTACACCCCCCCAGCCCCCATGGTCTATGGTTACACCCCCCCAGCCCCCATGGTCTATGGTTACACCCCCCCAGCCCCCATGGTCTATGGTTACACCCCCCCAGCCCCCATGGTCTATGGTTACACCCCCCCAGCCCCCCATGGTCTATGGTTACACCCCCCCAGCCCCCATGGTCTATGGTTACACCCCCCCAGCCCCCATGGTCTATGGTTACACCCCCCATGGTCTATGGTTACACCCCCCCAGCCCCCATGGTCTATGGTTACACCCCCCCAGCCCCCATGGTCTATGGTTACACCCCCCAGCCCCCATGGTCTATGGTTACACCCCCCCAGCCCCCCATGGTCTATGGTTACACCCCCCCAGCCCCCATGGTCTATGGTTACACCCCCCCAGCCCCCATGGTCTATGGTTACACCCCCCCAGCCCCAATGGTCTATGGTTACACCCCCCCCAGCCCCCATGGTCTATGGTTACACCCCCCCAGCCCCCCATGGTCTATGGTTACACCCCCCCAGCCCCCCATGGTCTATGGTTACACCCCCCAGCCCCCCATGGTCTATGGTTACACCCCCCATGGTCTATGGTTACACCCCCCATGGTCTATGGTTACACCCCCCAGCCCCCATGGTCTATGGTTACACCCCCCCAGCCCCAATGGTCTATGGTTACACCCCCCAGCCCCCCATGGTCTATGGTTACACCCCCCCAGCCCCCCATGGTCTATGGTTACACCCCCCAGCCCCCCATGGTCTATGGTTACACCCCCCCCAGCCCCCCATGGTCTATGGTTACACCCCCCCAGCCCCCCATGGTCTATGGTTACACCCCCCAGCCCCCCATGGTCTATGGTTACACCCCCCAGCCCCCATGGTCTATGGTTACACCCCCCAGCCCCCCATGGTCTATGGTTACACCCCCCCAGCCCCCCATGGTCTATGGTTACACCCCCCCAGCCCCCATGGTCTATGGTTACACCCCCCATGGTCTATGGTTACACCCCCCCAGCCCCCCATGGTCTATGGTTACACCCCCCCAGCCCCAATGGTCTATGGTTACACCCCCCCAGCCCCCATGGTCTATGGTTACACCCCCCAGCCCCCATGGTCTATGGTTACACCCCCCAGCCCCCATGGTCTATGGTTACACCCCCCCAGCCCCAATGGTCTATGGTTACACCCCCCAGCCCCAATGGTCTATGGTTACACCCCCCAGCCCCCATGGTCTATGGTTACACCCCCCAGCCCCAATGGTCTATGGTTACACCCCCCAGCCCCAATGGTCTATGATTACACCCCCCCAGCCCCAATGGTCTATGGTTACACCCCCCAGCCCCAATGGTCTATGGTTACACCCCCCAGCCCCAATGGTCTATGATTACACCCCCCAGCCCCAATGGTCTATGGTTACACCCCCCCAGCCCCCATGGTCTATGATTACACCCCCCATGGTCTATGGTTACACCCCCCAGCCCCCCATGGTCTATGGTTACACCCCCCAGCCCAATGGTCTATGATTACACCCCCCCACCCCCCATGGTCTATGGTTACACCCCCCACCCCAATGGTCTATGGTTACACCCCCCCAGCCCCCCATGGTCTATGGTTACACACCCCCCATGGTCTATGATTACACCCCCCAGCCCCAATGGTCTATGGTTACACCCCCCCAGCCCCAATGGTCTATGGTTACACCCCCCCCAGCCCCCCATGGTCTATGGTTACACCCCCCCAGCCCCAATGGTCTATGGTTACAACCCCCAGCCCCAATGGTCTATGGTTACAACCCCCCAGCCCCCATGGTCTATGGTTACACCCCCCAGCCCCAATGGTCTATGGTTACACCCCCCAGCCCCCATGGTCTATGGTTACACCCCCCAGCCCCAATGGTCTATGGTTACACCCCCCAGGCCCCATGGTCTATGGTTACACCCCCCCAGCCCCAATGGTCTATGGTTACACCCCCCCAGCCCCCCATGGTCTATGGTTACACCCCCCAGCCCCCCATGGTCTATGGTTACACCCCCCCAGCCCCCCATGGTCTATGGTTACACCCCCCCAGCCCCAATGGTCTATGGTTACACCCCCCCACCCCCCCATGGTCTATGGTTACACCCCCCAGCCCCAATGGTCTATGGTTACACCCCCCCAGCCCCCATGGTCTATGGTTACACCCCCCAGCCCCAATGGTCTATGGTTACACCCCCCCAGCCCCAATGGTCTATGGTTACACCCCCCAGCCCCAATGGTCTATGGTTACACCCCCCATGGTCTATGGTTACACCCCCCAGCCCAAATGGTCTATGGTTACACCCCCCATGGTCTATGGTTACACCCCCCAGCCCCAATGGTCTATGGTTACACCCCCCAGCCCCCATGGTCTATGGTTACACCCCCCAGCCCCAATGGTCTATGGTTACACCCCCCATGGTCTATGGTTACACCCCCCAGCCCCAATGGTCTATGGTTACACCCCCCATGGTCTATGGTTACACCCCCCATGGTCTATGGTTACACCCCCCATGGTCTATGGTTACACCCCCCATGGTCTATGGTTACACCCCCCATGGTCTATGGTTACACCCCCAGACCCCATGGTCTATGGTTACACCCCCCCATGATCTATGGTTACACCCCCCATGGTCTATGGTTACACCCCCCATGGTCTATGGTTACACCCCCAACCCCCCATGGTCTATGGTTACACCCCCCAGCCCCCATGGTCTATGGTTACACCCCCCATGGTCTATGGTTACACCCCCACCCCCCCATGGTCTATGGTTACACCCCCCAGCCCCCATGGTCTATGGTTACACCCCCCATGATCTATGGTTACACCCCCATGGTCTATGGTTACACCCCCCATGGTCTATGATTACACCCCCCGTGGTCTATGGTTACACCCCCCATGGTCTATGATTACACCCCCCTGCTCTATGGTTACACCCCCCAGCCCCCATTGTCTATGGTTACACCCCCCATGGTCTATGGTTACACCCCCCAGCCCCCCACAGTCTATGAATACACCCCCCACAGTCTATGATTACACCCCCCAGCCCCCCACAGTCTATGAATACACCCCCCACAGTCTATGATTACACCCCCCAGCCCCCCATAGTCTATGAATACACCCCCCACAGTCTATGATTACACCCCCCAGCCCCCCACAGTCTATGAATACACCCCCCACAGTCTATGAATGCACCCCCCACAGTCTATGATTACACCCCCCAGCCCCCCTGGTCTATGATTACACCCCCCCAGCCCCCCCATGGTCTCTGATTACACCCCCCAGCCCCCCTGGTCTATGATTACACCCCCCAGCCCCCCATGGTCTCTGATTACACCCCCCAGACCCCCTGGTCTATGATTACACCCCCCAGCCCCCCATGGTCTATGATTACACCCCCCCCAGCCCCCCATGGTCTATGATTACACCCCCCCAGCCCCCCATGGTCTCTGATTACACCCCCCAGCCCCCCCTGGTCTATGATTACACCCCCCAGCCCCCCCTGGTCTCTGATTACACCCCCCAGACCCCCTGGTCTATGATTACACCCCCCAGCCCCCCATGGTCTATGATTACACCCCCCAGACCCCCTGGTCTATGATTACACCCCCCCAGCCCCCCATGGTCTATGATTACACCCCCCCAGCCTCCCATGGTCTATGATTACACCCCCCCAGCCCCCCATGGTCTATGATTACACCCCCCAGCCCCCCTGGTCTATGATTACACCCCCCCAGCCCCCCATGGTCTATGATTACACCCCCCAGCCCCCCATGGTCTATGTATAACTTGTGAACAGGGTTATATTCCCTCTTGTACAGTCCAGAAAGTATTCACACCCCTTGACTTTTTCCACATTTCGTTGGGTTACAGACGACATTTAAAAAACGATGACATTGAGACGGTGAGTCACTGGCCTACACACAACACCCCATAATGTCAAAGAGGAATTATGTTCTTAGAAATGTTTAGAAATTAATGAAAAACTGAAAAAACTGAAATGTCTTGAGTCAATAACCATTCAATCCCTTTGTTATGGCGATGCCTAAATACGTGCAGGAGTAAAAATGTGCTTAACAAGTTGAAATAATATTGTTTAAATATGATTTATGAATGACTACCTCATCTCTGTACTCCCACACGTACAATTATCTGTGAGGTTCCTCAGTCGAGCAGTGAATTTTCAAACACAGATTCAACCGCAAAGACCAGGGAGGTTTTACAATTCCTCAACAAAGAAGGGCACCTATTGGTTGATGGGTAAAGTTATTGATTACACTCTGGATGGTGTATCAATACACCCAGTTACCATAAATATACAGGCGTTCTTCCTAACTCAGTTGCCGGAGAGGAAGGAAACTGCTCAGGGTCTTCGCCACGAAGCCAATGGTGACTTTAAAACAGTTACAGAGTTTAATGGCTGTGATAGAACTGAGGATGGATCAACAACATTGTAGTGACTCCACAATACTAACCTAAATGACAGAGTGAAAAGAAGGAAGTCTGTACAGAATACAAATATTCCAAAACATCCATCCTGTTGCAACAAGGCACTAAAGGAGAACTGCAAAAAAATGTAGCGAATAAATTAACTTTGTCCTGAATACAAAGTCTTATGTTTGGGACAAATCCAATACAACACATTACTGAGTACCACTCTCTCCATATTTTCAAGCATATTGGTGACTGCATCATGTTATGGGTATGCTTGTAATCGTTAAGGACTGGGGAGTTTTCAGGATAAAATAGAAACGGAATGGCGCTAAGCACAGGCCAAACCCTAGAGGAAAACCTGGTTCAGTCCGCTTTCCACCAGACACTGGGAGATGAATTCACCTTCCAGCAGAACAATAACTTAAAACACAAGGCCAAACCTACACTGGAGTTGTCACCAAGAATGTTCCCGAGTGGCCGAGTTAGAGGTTTGACTTAAATCTACTTGAAAATCTATGGCAAAATCTGAAAATTGTTGTCTAGCAATGATCAACAACCAATAATTGACAGAGCTTGAAGACGTTTTCAAGAATAATTTGCAAATGACCCAGAGCGTTCAGTCAGCCCACTAACACCCCTATAGGATCACAGCAGAACCACTACATGGAACAGAGAAATACTCAACCGTGAGAAATCAAAGGCAAAGGAACTGAGTCATATTAAGACATGCTATAGACGAAAGGAAAGTAGTGTGGAAACCTACCAAAAAACAATTAGCTAACAACAAATTCAATCCCTTTTAGACAATTTTTTGGGACAAAATGTTTCACTGTAATAGTGAAGGTGTGAACTTGGCAGGAGAAAACCTAAACAGTATATTTGATCTCTCAGCTTCCCTCCATCAAATTTAAAAATGTAAAATAGAAAACCAAAGAAAATGAACAACAATGACAAATGGTTTGATGAAGAATGTAAAAACCTAAGAAAGAAATTGAGAAACCTGTCCAACCAAAAACATAGAGACCCAGAAAACCTGAGTCTACGCCTTCACTATGGTGAATCACTAAGACAATACAGAAAACCTGAGTCTACACCTTCACTATGGTGAATCACTAAAACAATACAGAAATACACTACGGAAAAAGAAGGAACAGCACGTCAGAAATCAGCTCAATGTAATTGGAGAATCCATAGACTCTAACCACTTCTGGGAACATTGGAAAACACTAAACAAACAACAACACGAAGAATTATCTATCCAAAATGGAGACGTATGGGTAAACCACTTCTCCAATTATGTTGGCTCTATAACAAAGAACAAACAGCAAAAACATATACATGATCAAATACCAATCTTAGAATAAGCTATTAAAGACGACCAGAACCCACTGGATTCTCCAATTACCTTGAATGAACTACAGGACAAAATAAAAACCCTCCGACCCAAAAAGGCCTGTGGTGTTGATGGTATCCTTAATGAAATGATCAAATATACAGACCACTAATTCCAGTTGGCTATACTAAAACTCTTTAACATCGTCCTTAGCTCTGGCATCTTCCCCAATATTTGGAACCAAGAACTGATCACCCCAATCCCCAAAAGGGGAGACACATTGGAACCCAATAGGCTGTGATGGTGGGAGGAGGCTGTGATGGTGGGAGGAGGCTGTGATGGTGGGAGGAGGCTGTGATGGTGGGAGGAAGCTGTGATGGTGGGAGGAGGGGAGGAGGCTGTGATGGTGGGAGGAGGCTGTGATGGTGGGAGGAGGCTGTGATGGTGGGAGGAGGGGAGGAGGCTGTGATGGTGGAGGAGGCTGTGATGGTGGGAGGAGGCTGTGATGGTGGGAGGAGGCTGTGATGGTGGGAGGAGGCTGTGGTGGTAGGAGGAGGGGAGGAGGCTGTGATGGTGGGAGGAGGCTGTGATGGTGGGAGGAGGAGAGGAGGCTGTGATGGTGAAGGAGGGGAGGAGGCTGTGATGGTGGGAGGAGGAGAGGAGGCTGTGATGGTGGGAGGAGGAGAGGAGGCTGTGATGGTGAAGGAGGGGAGGAGGCTGTGATGGTGGAGGAGGAGAGGAGGCTGCGATGGTGAAGGAGGGGAGGAGGCTGTGATGGTGGTGGAGGGGAGGAGGCTGTAATGGTGGAGGAGGGGAGGAGGCTGTGATGGTGGGAGGGGGAGAGGAGGCTGTGATGGTGGGAGGAGGGGAGGAGGCTGTGATGGTGGGAGGAGGAGAGGAGGCTGTGATGGTGGGAGGAGGGGAGGAGGCTGTGATGGTGGGAGGAGGCTGTGATGGTGGGAGGAGGAGAGGAGGCTGTGATGGTGGGAGGAGGAGAGGAGGCTGTGATGGTGGGAGGAGGGGAGGAGGCTGTGATGGTGGGAGGAGGGGAGGAGGCTGTGATGGTGGGAGGAGGAGAGGAGGCTGTGATGGTGGGAGTAGGCTGTGATGGTGGGAGGAGGGGAGGAGGCTGTGATGGTGGGAGGAGGGGAGGAGGCTGTGATGGTGGGAGGAGGAGAGGAGGCTGTGATGGTGGGAGGAGGGGAGGAGGCTGTGATGGTGGGAGGAGGAGAGGAGGCTGTGATGGTGGGAGGAGGAGAGGAGGCTGTGATGGTGGGAGGAGGAGAGGAGGCTGTGATGGTGGGAGGAGGGGAGGAGGCTGTGATGGTGGGAGGAGGGGAGGAGGCTGTGATGGTGGGAGGAGGAGAGGAGGCTGTGATGGTGGGAGTAGGCTGTGATGGTGGGAGGAGGAGAGGAGGCTGTGATGGTGGGAGGAGGAGAGGAGGCTGTGATGGTGGGAGGAGGGGAGGAGGCTGTGATGGTGGGAGGAGGAGAGGAGGCTGTGATGGTGGGAGTAGGCTGTGATGGTGGGAGGAGGAGAGGAGGCTGTGATGGTGGGAGGAGGAGAGGAGGCTGTGATGGTGGGAGGAGGGGAGGAGGCTGTGATGGTGGGAGGAGGAGAGGAGGCTGTGATGGTGGGAGGAGGAGAGGAGGCTGTGATGGTGGGAGGAGGGGAGGAGGCTGTGATGGTGGGAGGAGGAGAGGAGGCTGTGATGGTGGGAGGAGGGGAGGAGGCTGTGATGGTGGAGGAGGGGAGGAGGCTATGATGGTGGAGGAGGGGAGGAGGCTGTGATGGTGAAGGAGGGGAGGAGGCTGTGATGGTGGAGGAGGGGAGGAGGCTGTGATGGTGGAGGAGGGGAGGAGGCTGTGATGGTGGAGGAGGGGAGGAGGCTGTGATGGTGGAGGAGGGGAGGAGGCTGTGATGGCGTTTGGGGCCAGCAGATGGACTCCCGCTAACAATAGGCCCGGGACAGATGCAGCCACAAAGAGCAGCAACCACACACACACACCACACACACCATACACACACACTCTACACACACCATACACACACACTACACACACAATACACACACCAAACAACGGCAGGGCCAGAGGGGCCACAGGCCACCAAACACTAAACATACACACATAGAAGGTGGAGGAAGGGGCTGGTGGAGGAAGGGGCTGGTGGAGGAAGGGGCTGGTAGAGGAAGGGGCTGGTAGAGGAAGGGGCTGGTTGAGGAAGGGGCTGGTGGAGGAAGGGGATGGTAGAGGAAGGGGCTGGTCGAGGAAGGGGCTGGTGGAGGAAGGGGCTGGTGGAGGAAGGGGCTGGTGGAGGAAGGGGCTGGTGGAGGAAGGGGCTGGTGGAGGAAGGGGCTGGTGGCGGAAGGGGCTGGTAGAGGAAGGGGCTGGTGGAGGAAGGGGCTGGTGGAGGAAGGGGCTGGTGGAGGAAGGGGCTGGTGGAGGAAGGGGCTGGTGGAGGAAGGGGCTGGTAGAGGAAGGGGCTGGTAGAGGAAGGGGCTGGTGGCGGAAGGGGCTGGTAGAGGAAGGGGCTGGTGGAGGAAGGGGCTGGTAGAGGAAGGGGCTGGTGGAGGAAGGGGCTGGTAGAGGAAGGGGCTGGTAGAGGAAGGGGATGGTAGAGGAAGGGGCTGGTAGAGGAAGGGGCTGGTGGAGGAAGGGGCTGGTAGAGGAAGGGGCTGGTAGATGAAGGGGCTGGTGGAGGAAGGGGCTGGTAGAGGAAGGGGCTGGTGGAGGAAAGGGCTGGTGGAGGAAGAGGATGGTAGAGGAAGGGGCTGGTAGAGGAAGGGGCTGGTAGAGGAAGGGGCTGGTGGAGGAAGGGGCTGGTGGAGGAAGGGGCTGGTAGAGGAAGGGGCTGGTGGAGGAAAGGGCTGGTGGAGGAAGAGGATGGTAGAGGAAGGGGCTGGTAGAGGAAGGGGCTTATGGAGGAAGGGGCTGGTAGAGGAAGGGGCTGGTAGAGGAAGGGGCTGGTGGAGGAAGGGGCTGGTGGAGGAAGGGGCTGGTAGAGGAAGGGGATGTTAGAGGAAGGGGCTGGTGGAGGAAGGGGCTGGTAGATGAAGGGGCTGGTAGAGGAAGGGGCTGGTAGAGGAAGGGGCTGGTAGAGGAAGGGGATGGTAGAGGAAAGGAAGGGGCTGGTAGAGGAAGGGGATGGTAGAGGAAGGGGCTGGTGGAGGAAGGGGCTGGTCGAGGAAGGGGCTGGTGGAGGAAGGGGCTGGTCGAGGAAGGGGCTGGTGGAGGAAGGGGCTGGTAGAGGAAGGGGATGGTAGAGGAAGGGGCTGGTAGAGGAAGGGGCTGGTGGAGGAAGGGGCTGGTAGATGAAGGGGCTGGTAGAGGAAAGGAAGGGGATAGTAGAGGAAGGGGCTGGTGGAGGAAGGGGCTGGTAGAGGAGACTAGTAGAGGAGGCTGGTAGAGGAAGGCTGGTAGAGGAGGCTGGTAGAGGAGGCTGGTAGAGGAGGCTGGTAGAGGAAAGGAAGGGGATAGTAGAGGAAGGGGCTGGTGGAGGAAGGGGCTGGTAGAGGAAGGGGCTGGTAGAGGAAGGGGCTGGTAGAGGAAGGGGCTGGTAGAGGAAGGGGCTGGTAGAGGAAGGGGCTGCTACTTCAGAGACTGCATGTGTGGGGCAACTATTGTGCTTTGTAAAATACTAAGTAGACAACTTTGGAGACAAACTATGAAAGCCTGAAAACAACCAATCAAACACAGAGACCAACTGACTGACAGATCAACTGACTGACTGACCAGCTGACTGACAGACCAGCTGACTGACAGACCAACTGACTGACAGACCAACTGACTGACTGACCAACTGACTGACTGACCAACTGACTGACAGACCAACTGACTGACAGACCAACTGACTGACTGACTGACTGGCTGACTGACCAACTGACTGACTGACTGACCAACTGACTGACCAACTGACTGACTGACAGACCAACTGACCGACAGACCAACTGACTGACTGACCAACTGGCTGACTGACCAACTGGCTGACAGACTGAACAACTGACTGACTGACAGACCAACTGACTGACAGACCAACTGACTGACTGACCAACTGACTGACTGACCAACTGGCTGACTGACCAACTGACTGACATACCAACTGACTGACTACCAAACTGGCTGACTGACCAACTGGCTGACAGACTGAACAACTGAATGACTGACAGACTAACTGACTGACAGACTGAACAACTGACTGACTGACAGACCAACTGACTGACAGACCAACTGACCGACAGACCAACTGACTGACTGACCAACTGACTGACAGACCAACTGACTGACTGACCAACTGACTGACTGACCAACTGACTGACATACCAACTGACTGACAGACCAACTAACTGACTGACTGACAGACTGACAGACCGACTGACTGACATACCAACTGGCTGACAGATCAACTGACTGACTGACCAACTGACTGACTGACCAACTGACTGACATACCAACTGACTGACAGACCAACTAACTGACTGACTGACAGACTGACAGACCGACTGACTGACATACCAACTGGCTAAAAGATCAACTGACTGACTGACCAACTGACTGACTGACCAACTGACTGACAGACCAACTGACTGACAGACCAACTGACTGACTGACAGACTGACTGGCTGACTGACAGACCAACTGACTGACAGACCAACTGACTGACTGACCAACTGACTGACAGACCGACTGACTGACAGACCGACTGACTGGCAGACCGACTGACTGACAGACCAACTGACTGACTGACAGACCAACTGACTGACTGACCAACTGACTGACTGACCAACTGACTGACAGACCAACTGACTGACAGACCAACTGACTGACTGACTGAATTGAACCTAGAAGATGCTGAATTATCTTGGGAACCAAAGACACGTCTGTAAACCGTTTGAGGGTTTGATAACAGTGTACCAACAACAGAAATAGAAAAAGCTGTAGCAGTATTTCTAGAAAAGTCCTCTACCACACCAGTCAGCTGTATTTCTAGAAAAGTCCTCTACCACACCAGTCAGCTGTATTTCTAGAAAAGTCCTCTACCACACCAGTCAGCTGTATTTCTAGAAAAGTCCTCATCCACACCAGTCAGTTGTATTTCTAGAAAAGTCCTCTACCACACCAGTCAGTTGTATTTCTAGAAAAGTCCTCCACCACACCAGTCAGTTGTATTTCTAGAAAAGTCCTCCACCACACCAGTCAGTTGTATTTCTAGAAAAGTCCTCTACCACACCAGTCAGTTGTATTTCTAGAAAAGTCCTCTACCACACCAGCCAGTTGTATTTCTAGAAAAGTCCTCTACCACACCAGTCAGCTGGATTTCTAGAAAAGTCCTCATCCACACCAGTCAGTTGTATTTCTAGAAAAGTCCTCATCCACACCAGTCAGTTGTATTTATATAAAAGTCCTCCATCACACCAGTCAGCTGTATTTATATAAAAGTCCTCATCCACACCAGTCAGCTGTATTTATATAAAAGTCCTCATCCACACCAGTCAGCTGTATTTATATAAAAGTCCTCATTCACACCAGTCAGTTGTATTTCTAGAAAAGTCCTCTACCACACCAGCCAGTTGTATTTCTAGAAAAGTCCTCTACCACACCAGTCAGCTGTATTTCTAGAAAAGTCCTCATCCACACCAGTCAGTTGTATTTCTAGAAAAGTCCTCTACCACACCAGTCAGTTGTATTTCTATAATATTCCTCCACCACACCAGTCAGCTGTATTTCTAGAATATTCCTCTACCACACCAGTCAGCTGTATTTCTAGAAAAGTCCTCTACCACACCAGCCAGTTGTATTTCTAGAAAAGTCCTCTACCACACCAGTCAGCTGTATTTCTAGAAAAGTCCTCATCCACACCAGTCAGTTGTATTTCTAGAAAAGTCCTCTACCACACCAGTCAGTTGTATTTCTATAATATTCCTCCACCACACCAGTCAGCTGTATTTCTAGAATATTCCTTCACCACACCAGTCAGCTGTATTATATAAAAGTCCTCATCCACACCAGTCAGCTGTATTTCTAGAAAAGTCCTCTACCACACCAGTCAGTTGTATTTCTATAATATTCCTCCACCACACCAGTCAGCTGTATTTCTAGAATATTCCTCCACCACACCAGTCAGCTGTATTTCTAGAATATTCCTCATCCACACCAGTCAGCTGTATTCAGATATACGTGATGACTTCCTCTGTCGGCCCAGGGGTTGCAGGGGGACAAAGACACCCCCCCCCCCCCCCCCCCCCACTGTGAGCCCTGCTCTCGACACACACCCTGCTGTCTGCCTGCCTGGGGCGGGGGGGGTGGAGAAATGGAGAGTTGACGGGGCAGGGGGAGGGACATAACCAAACCTCAGAGAGTGACAGGTCCATACTACAGCCAATAACAACCCTCTCATCCTCACTGGGGGTTTTACTTTACAAAGCTAATGTCCACTAGAATGATTACGGCCATGCTTACTAGTTCCCTTTCAAAAGGAGTTTCCTGTCTAAAGTAGTTTCCTGTCTAAAGTTGTTCCCTTTCTGAAGTAGTTTCCTGTCCAAAGTAGTTTCCTGTCTAAAGTAGTTTCCTGTCTGAAGTAGTTTCCTGTCTAAAGTAGTTTCCTGTCTGAAGTAGTTTCCTGTCTAAAGGAGTTTCCTGTCTGAAGTAGTTTCCTGTCTAAAGGAGTTTCCTGTCTGAAGTAGTTTCCTGTCTAAAGGAGTTTCCTGTCTAAAGTAGTATCCTGTCTAAAGTAGTTTCCTGTCTAAAGTAGTTTCCTGTCTAAAGTAGTTTCCTGTCTAAAGTAGTTTCCTGTCTAAAGGAGTTTCCTGTCTAAAGGAGTTTCCTGTGTAAAGTAGTTTCCTGTCTAAAGGAGTTTCCTGTAAAGGAGTTTCCTGTCTAAAGTAGTTTCCTGTCTAAAGGAGTTTCCTGTCTAAATTAGTTTCCTGTAAAGGAGTTTCTTGTCTAAAGGAGTTTCCTGTAAAGTAGTTTCCTGTCTAAATTAGTTTCCTGTAAAGGAGTTTCCTGTGTAAAGTAGTTTCCTGTCTAAAGGAGTTTCCTGTCTAAAGGAGTTTCCTGTCTAAAGGAGTTTCCTGTCTAAAGTAGTTTCCTGTCTAAAGTAGTTTCCTGTCTAAAGGAGTTTCCTGTAAAGTAGTTTCCTGTCTAAATTAGTTTCCTGTAAAGTAGTTTCCTGTCTAAAGTAGTTTCCTGTCTAAAGTAGTTTCCTGTCTAAGTAGTTTCCTGTCTAAAGTAGTGTTCTGTGTGTTTCTTCAATGTGAACTTGTCCTGTAATTATATTACACACATTCTTCAATGTGAGTTTGCTTTCTCCATCTAAAACAACACCATTACGATCCATCAAATCTCCACAACACACCTCACTGTGAAACTGTATGGCTGTGTTGTGCATCTTACTCCTCCTCTTACTCCTCCTCACGTCCTCTTCCTCCTCCTCACGTCCCCCTCCTCTCCTCCTCTCCTCATCCCCCTCTCCTCTCCTCTCCTCTCCTCTCCTCTCCTCTCCTCCTCCTCTCCTCTCCTCCCCTCTCCTCCTCCCCTCTCCTCCTCCCCTCTCCTCCTCCCCCTCCTCTCCTCCTCCTCCTCCTCTCCTCCTCCTCTCCACCCCTCTCCTCCTCCCCCTCCTCCTCCCCCTCCTCCTCCTCCCCCCCTCTCCTACTCCCCTCCTCCTCCCCCTCCTCCTCCTCTCCTCTCCTCTCCTCTCATCTCCTCTCCTCCTCTCCTCTCCTCTCATCTCCTCTCCTCTCCTCCTCCTCTCCTCCCCCTCCTCCTCCTCTCCTCCTCCTCCTCCCCCCTCCTCCTCCTCTCCTCCTCCTCCCCCTCCTCTCCTCTCCTCTCCTCTCCTCTCATCTCCTCTCCTCCTCCTCTCCTCCTCCTCCTCTCCTCTCCTCTCAGAGTGTGACGTCTTTCATTATCAGTGTGTTTGTCTTGGAGGCTCAGAGAATGAGAAGGAGAACCATTTCATTTCTCTCTCCCATAGAGACTCAGTCTGAGTTCCAGCAGGTCGCCTGGTGAGGAGATGGGGCGCCCGCACACTATTCACTATGTAGTGCACTTCCCATAGGGCTCTGGTTAAAAGTAGTGCACTTCCCATTGGGCTCTGGTTAAAAGTAGTGCACTTCTCATTAGGCTCTGGTTAAAAGTAGTGCACTTCCCATTGGGCTCTGGTTAAAAGTAGTGCACTTCTCATTGGGCTCTGGTTAAAAGTAGTGCACTTCCCATTGGGCTCTGGTTAAAAGTAGTGCACTTCCCATTGGGCTCTGGTTAAAAGTAGTGCACTTCCCATTGGGCTCTGGTTAAAAGTAGTGCACTTCCCATAGGGCTCTGGTTAAAAGTAGTGCACTTCCCATTGGGCTCTGGTTAAAAGTAGTGCACTTCCCATTGGGCTCTGGTTAAAAGTAGTGCACTTCCCATTGGGCTCTGGTTAAAAGTAGTGCACTTCCCATTGGGCTCTGGTTAAAAGTAGTGCACTTCCCATTGGGCTCTGGTTAAAAGTAGTGCACTTCCCATTGGGCTCTGGTTAAAAGTAGTGCACTTCCCATAGGGCTCTGGTTAAAAGTAGTGCACTTCCCATTGGGCTCTGGTTAAAAGTAGTGCACTTCCCATCGGGCTCTGGTTAAAAGTAGTGCACTTCCCATCGGGCTCTGGTTAAAAGTAGTGCACTTCCCATTGGGCTCTGGTTAAAAGTAGTGCACTTCCCATTGGGCTCTGGTTAAAAGTAGTGCACTTCCCATAGGGCTCTGGTTAAAAGTAGTGCACTTCCCATTAGGCTCTGGTTAAAAGTAGTGCACTTCCAATAGGGCTCTGGTTAAAAGTAGTGCACTTCCCATTAGGCTCTGGTTAAAAGTAGTGCACTATATAGGGCTCTGGTCTAAAGTAGTGCACTTCCCATTGGGCTCTGGTTAAAAGTAGTGCACTTCCCGTTAGGCTCTGGTTAAAAGTAGTGCACTATATAGGGCTCTGGTATAAAGTAGTGCACTTCCCATTGGGCTCTGGTTAAAAGTAGTGCCCTATATAGGGAATAGGACGCCATTTGGGTCACATCCAGGTTCTCTGCAGTGACCTGCTGGTGGCAGAGGGTACTGCAGGCAGCCCTGGGCAGGGATCACCCAGGAGGGGCTGGTAGTGGTTGATGGGGACTATTCAGGCTATTTTTGATCCCAGTATGGGGCCTCTGTGTGGGGCCGGGGAGAGCTGCACAGACCCCCTGTCTGGAGAACCATCTCTCAATCATTTATTACTTCTTCCTGTGGAAACTCATCCCTCGTTAACTCATCTCTCTATACATCTCTCTGTCTCTCTCTCTCTCTCTACCACTCTCTACCTACCTTTCTCTGTCTCTGTCTCTGTCTCTGTCTCTTTCTCTCTCTGTCTCTCTCTCTCTCTCTACCACTCTCTACCTACCTTTCTCTGTCTCTGTCTCTGTCTCTGTCTCTGTCTCTGTCTCTTTCTCTGTCTCTTTCTCTCTCTCTCTCTCTCTCTCTCTCCCTACCTTTCTCTGTCTCTGTCTCTGTCTCTGTCTCTGTCTCTTTCTCTGTCTCTTTCTCTCTCTCTCTCTCTCTCTCTCTACCTACCTTTCTCTGTCTCTGTCTCTGTCTCTCTCTCTACCTACCTTTCTCTGTCTCTGTCTCTGTCTCTGTCTCTGTCTCTGTCTCTGTCTCTTTCTCTGTCTCTCTCTCTCTCTCTACCACTCTCTACCTACCTTTGTCTCTGTCTCTGTCTCTTTCTCTGTCTCTTTCTCTCTCTCTCTCTCTCTCTCTCTCTCTCTCTCTCTACCTACCTTTCTCTCTCTCTCTCTCTCTCTCTCTCTCTCTGTCTGTCTCTGTCTCTGTCTCTGTCTCTGTCTCTCTCTCTCTCTCTTTCTCTCTCTCTCTCTCTCTCTCTCTCTCTCTCTCTCTCTCTGTCTCTGTCTCTGTCTCTGTCTCTGTCTCTCTCTCTATCTCTCTCTCTCTCTCTCTCTCTCTCTCTCTCTCTCTCTCTCTCTGTCTCTGTCTCTGTCTCTGTCTCTCTCTCTATCTCTCTCGCTCTCTCTACCTTTCTCTCTCTCTCTCTCTCTCTCTCTCTCTCTCTGTCTGTCTCTGTCTCTGTCTCTGTCTCTTTCTCTGTCTCTTTCTCTCTCTCTCTCTCTCTCTCTCTCTCTACCTACCTTTCTCTCTCTCTCTCTCTCTCTCTCTCTCTCTCTCTGTCTGTCTCTGTCTCTGTCTCTGTCTCTGTCTCTCTCTCTACCTCTCTCTCTCTCTCTCTCTACCTCTCTCTCTCTCTCTCTCCTAGTCAGTCTGCTTCCTGCCTGTCTGTTGTCTAACAACAACTAACAACCTTGATTATATGCCCTCCTCTTTTCTCTCTCTCTGTGCTCCAAGTGTCCTAATCGCCGTGGTCTCCCTGCGTGACTCTGTCTTCTACCCAGAGTCCGCTGTGTTCTAAAATGAAGGACACGGCTCTCACAGGCCCTGTCTGTCTGTCTGGCGTAGCAGGAGAGAGAGAAAGACAGAGAGAGAGAGAGACAGAGAGAGAGAGAGAGAGAGAGAGAGAGAGAGAGAGAGAGAGAGAGAGAGAGAGCGTTGAGTGATCAACCGCGATCGGTTCAGACTAAATCGCCACCTGCTATGAGTAAATTAAATATTGACTGGCGGTATTGACTTGTAGATCTAATTTGAAGTAATTGTGGATGAGCAATAATGGTGTCAGGCTGTTGTTGTATTGAGATGGGGCCTGAAAGAGAGAGAGTTTGAAAGAGAGAGAGAGTTTGAAAGAGAGAGAGAGATTGAAAGAGAGAGAGAGTTTGAAAGAGAGAGAGAGATTGAAAGATAGAGAGAGAGATTGAAAGATAGAGAGAGAGAGGTTGAAAGAGAGAGAGAGTTGACAAGAGAGAGAGAGTTGGAAAGAGAGAGTTTGAAAGAGAGAGAGAGGTTGAAAGAGAGAGAGAAATAAAGTTTGTAAGAGAGAGAGAGATTGAAAGAGAGATAGAGTTTGAAAGAGAGAGAGAGTTGAAAGAGAGAGAGAGATTGAAAGAGAGAGAGAGATTGAAAGAGAGAGAGTTGAAAAGAGAGAGAGAGGTTGAAAGAGAGAGAGAGAGTTGGAAAGAGAGAGTTTGAAAGAGAGAGATAGATAGATGAAAAGAGAGAGAGAGGTTGAAAGATAGAGAGAGAGAGATTGAAAGAGAGAGAGAGTTGAAAATAGAGAGAGAGGTTGAAAGAGAGAGAGAGTTGAAAAGAGAGAGAGAGTTGGAAAGAGAGAGTTTGAAAGAGAGAGAGAAATAAAGTTTGTAAGAGAGAGAGAGATTGAAAGAGAGATAGAGTTTGAAAGAAAGAGAGAGTTGAAAGAGAGAAAGATTGAAAGAGAGAGAGAGTTGAAAGAGAGAGAGAGATTGAAAGAGAGAGTTTGAAAGAAAGAGAGAGTTGAAAGAGAGAAAGATTGAAAGAGAGAGAGAGTTGAAAGAGAGAGAGAGATTGAAAGAGAGAGAGAGTTTGAAAGAGAGAGAGATTGAAAGAGAGAGAGAGTTTGAAAGAGAGAGAGAGTTGAAAAGAGAGAGAGAATTGGAAAAAGAGAGAGAGTTTGAAAAATAGAGAGAGTTTGAAAGAGAGAGAGAGTTGGAAAGAGAGAGTTTGAAAGAGAGAGATAGATGAAAAGAGAGAGAGAGATTGAAAGAGAGAGAGAGATTGAAAGAGATAGATGAAAAGAGAGAGATTGAAAGAGAGAGAGAAATAAAGTTTGTAAGAGAGAGAGAGAGAGATTGAAAGAGAGATAGAGTTTGAAAGAGAGAGAGAGATTGAAAGATAGAGAGAGATAGATTGAAAGAGAGAGAGAGTTGGAAAGAGAGAGAGAGATTGAAAGAGAGATAGAGTTTGAAAGAGAGAGAGAGATTGAAAGAGAGAGAGTTTGAAAGAGAGAGAGAGATTGAAAGAGAGAGATTGAAAGAGAGAGAGGTTGAAAGAGAGAGAGAGATTGAAAGAGAGAGAGAGTTTGAAAGAGAGAGCGAGATTGAAAGAGAGAGAGAAATAAAGTTTGTAAGAGAGAGAGAGAGATTGAAAGAGAGATAGAGATTGAAAGAGAGAGAGTTTGAAAGAGAGAGAGAGATTGAAAGAGAGAGATTGAAAGAGAGAGAGGTTGAAAGAGAGAGAGAGATTGAAAGAGAGAGAGAGTTTGAAAGAGAAAGAGAGATTGAAAGAGAGAGAGAGTTTGAAAGAGAGAGATTGAAAGAGAGAGAGGTTGAAAGAGAGAGAGAGATTGAAAGAGAGAGAGAGTTTGAAAGAGAGAGAGAGAGATTGAAAGAGAGAGAGAGTTTGAAAGAGAGAGAGAGTTTGAAAGAGAGAGAGAGATTGCAAGAGAGAGAGATTGAAAGAGAGAGAGAGAGAGGTTGAAAGAGAGCGAGAGAGACTAGGAGCAGCTTGCAATCTAAAAGGTACACTTCATTATCCACACGGGCCCTAGTTATCCACTGTATTGAATGATTGCATGTGTCATCACCACAGCCTTCCCAGAATGCCCTTGAAAATCTTTAGTTTTTATCTTTGAGTCTTTATACGACCAGGCTCTGTTTGATATCCTCTTCTTTAGCTGTGGCTAATGGTGCCTCAGAGGGTGAACACAGAGAGGTGTTTCACAGCACATGATCATCACAGGGCTGAGATGAAACCTCCGTAACACTGAGATGAAACCTCTAATAACACTGAGATGAAACCTCTAATAACACTGAGATGAAACCTCTAATAACACTGAGATGAAACCTCTAATAACACTGAGATGAAACCTCTAATAACACTGAGATGAAACATCTAATAACACTGAGATGAAACCTCTATAAACCTCTAATAACACTGAGATTAAACCTCTAATAACACTGAGATGAAACCTCTAATAACACGGAGATGAAACCTCTAATAACACTGAGATGAAACCTCTAATAACACTGAGATGAAACCTCTAATAACACTGAGATGAAATCTCTAATAACACTGAGATGAAACCTCTAATAACACTGAGATGAAACCTCTATAACACTGAGATGAAACCTCTAATAACACTGAGATGAAACCTCTATAACACTGAGATGAAATCTCTAATAACACTGAGATGAAACCTCTATAACACTGAGATGAAACCTCTAATAACACTGAGATGAAACCTCTAAAAACACTGAGATGAAACCTCTAATAACACTGAGATGAAACCTCTATAAGACTGAGATGAAACCTCTATAACACTGAGATGAAACCTCTATAACACTGAGATGAAACCTCTAATAACACTGAGATGAAACCTCTAATAACACTGAGATGAAACCTCTAATAACACTGAGATGAAACCTCTATAAGACTGAGATGAAACCTCTATAACACTGAGATGAAACCTCTATAACACTGAGATGAAACCTCTAATAACAATGAGATGAAACCTCTAATAACACTGAGATGAAACCTCTATAACACTGAGATGAAACCTCTATAACACTGAGATGAAACCTCTATAACACTGAGATGAAACCTCTATAACGCTGAGATGAAACCTCTAATAACAATTAGATGAAACCTCTATAACACTGAGATGAAACCTCTAATAACACTGAGATTAAAAACCTCTATAACACTGAGATGAAACCTCTAATAACACTGAGATGAAACCTCTAATAACACTGAGATGAAACCTCTATAACACTGAGATGAAACCTCTAATAACACTGAGATGAAACCTCTAATAACACTGAGATGAAACCTCCAATAACACTGAGATGAAACCTCTAATAACACTGAGATGAAACCTCTAATAACACTGAGATGAAACCTATAATGACAATGAGATGAAACCTCTATAACACTGAGATGAAAACTCTAATAACACTGAGATGAAACCTCTAATAACACTGAGATGAAACCTCAAATAACACTGAGATGAAACCTCTAATAACACTGAGATGAAACCTCTATAACACTGAGATGAAACCTCTAATAACACTGAGATGAAACCTTTATAACACTGAGATGAAACCTCTAATAACACTGAGATGAAACCTCTATAAAAACCTCTAATAACACTGAGATGAAACCTCTATAACACTGAGATGAAACCTCTATAACACTGAGATGAAACCTCTAATAACACTGAGATGAGACCTCTAATAACACTGAGATGAAACCTCTAATAACACTGAGATGAAACCTCTAATAACACTGAGATGAAACCTCCGTAACACTGAGATGAAACCTCTAATAACACTGAGATGAAACCTCTAATAACACTGAGATGAAACCTCTAATAACACTGAGATGAGACCTCTAATAACACTGGGATGAAACCTCTAATAACACTGAGATGAAACCTCTAATAACACTGAGATGAAACCTCTATAACACTGAGATGAAACCTCTAATAACACTGAGATGAAACCTCTAATAACACTGAGATGAAACCTCTAATAACACTGAGATGAAACCTCTATAACACTGAGATGAAACCTCTAATAACACTGAGATGAAACCTCTATAACACTGAGATGAAACCTCTATAAACCTCTAATAACACTGAGATGAAACCTCTAATAACACTGAGATGAAACCTCTAATAACACTGAGATGAAACCTCTATAACACTGAGATGAAACCTCTAATAACACTGAGATGAAACCTCTATAACACTGAGATGAAACCTCTAATAACACTGAGATGAAACCTCTAATAACACTGAGATGAAACCTCTAATAACACTGAGATGAAACCTCTATAACACTGAGATGAAACCTCTAATAACACTGAGATGAAACCTCTATAACACTGAGATGAAACCTCTATAAACCTCTAATAACACTGAGATGAAACCTCTAATAACACTGAGATGAAACCTCTAATAACACTGAGATGAAACCTCTATAACACTGAGATGAAACCTCTAATAACACTGAGATGAATCCTCTAATAACACTGAGATGAAACCTCTAATAACACTGAGATGAAACCTCTATAAACCTCTAGTAACACTGAGATGAAACCTCTATAAACCTCTAATAACACTGAGATGAAACCTCTAATAACACTGAGATGAAACCTCTAATAACACTGAGATGAAACCTCTAATAACACTGAGATGAATCCTCTAATAACACTGAGTCTGCAGTCTGCAACCCATATGATACACTATTCACTGTATACACTGAGTGGGCAAAACATTAAGGACACCTGCTCTTTCCAGGACAGACTGACCAGGTGAATCCAGGTGAAAGCTATGATCCCTTATTGATGTCACTTGTTAAATCCACTTCAATCAGTGTAGATGAAGGGGAGGAGACTGGTTAAAGGAGGATTTTTAAGCCTTCAGACAATTGAGACATGGATTGTGTATGAGTGCCATTCAGAGGGTGAATGGACAAGACAAAATATTTAAGTTAGTTTGAACGGGGTATGGTAGTAGGTGCCAGGCGCACCGGTTTGTGTCAAGAACTTCAACACTGCTGGGTTTCACTCTCAACAGTTTCCTGTGTGTATCAAGACTGGTCCACCACCCAAAGGACATCCAGCCAACTTGACACAACTGTGGGAAGCATTGGAGTCAACATGGTCCAGCATCCCTGTGGAACGCTTTCAACACCTTGTAGAGTCCATGACCCGACGAGGCTGTTCTGAGGACAAAAAGGGGGGTGCAACTCAATATTAGGAAGGTGTTCCTAATGTTTTGTCCACTCAGTGTAAAGTGCACTATCGGCCCTGATCAACATGTTCTCAGCAGTGGTGTAAAGTACTTCAGTACAAATACTTTAAAGTACTACTTAAGTCGTTTTTTGGGGTATCTGTACTTTACTTTACTATTTATATTTTTGACAACTTTTACTTCACTACATTCCTCAAGAAAATAATGTACTTTTTACTAATTACATTTTCCCTGACAACCAAAAGTACTCGTTACATTTTGAATGCTTAGCAGGACAGGAAATGGTACAATTTACACACTTATCAACAGAACCTCCCTGGTCATCTCTACTGCCTCTGATCTGGAGGACTCACTAAACAGAGAACATCCCTGGTCATCTCTACTGCCTCTGATCTGGAGGACTCACTAAACACAGAACATCCCTGGTCATCTCTACTGCCTCTGATCTGGAGGACTCACTAAACAGAGAACATCCCTGGTCATCTCTACTGCCTCTGATCTGGAGGACTCACTAAACAGAGAACATCCCTGGTCATCTCTACTGCCTCTGATCTGGAGGACTCACTAAACAGAGAACATCCCTGGTCATCCCTACTGCCTCTGATCTGGAGGACTCACTAAACAGAGAACATCCCTGGTCATCCCTACTGCCTACGATCTGGAGGAATCACTAAACAGAGAACATCCCTGTTCACCCCTACTGCTTCTGATCTGGAGGACTCACTAAACAGAGAACCTCCCTGGTCATCTCTACTGCCTCTGATCTGGAGGACTCACTAAACAGAGAACATCCCTGGTCATCTATATTGCCTCTGATCTGGAGGACTCACTAAACAGAGAACCTCCCTGGTAATCTCTACTGTCTCTGATCTGGAGGACTCACTAAACAGAGAACCTCCCTGGTCATCTCTACTGCCTCTGATCTGGAGGACTCACTAAACAGAGAACATCCTTGGTCATCTCTACTGCCTCTGATCTGGAGGACTCACTAAACAGAGAACATCCCTGGTCATCTCTACTGCCTCTGATCTGGAGGACTCACTAAACACAGAACATCCCTGGTCATCTCTACTGCCTCTGATCTGGAGGACTCACTAAACAGAGAACATCCCTGGTCATCTCTACTGCCTCTGATCTGGAGGACTCACTAAACAGAGAACATCCCTGGTCATCTCTACTGCCTCTGATCTGGAGGACTCACTAAACAGAGAACCTCCCTGGTCATCTCTACTGCCTCTGATCTGGAGGACTCACTAAACAGAGAACATCCCTGGTCATCCCTACTGCCTCTGATCTGGAGGACTCACTAAACAGAGAACATCCCTGGTCATCCCTACTGCCTCTGATCTAGAGGACTCACTAAACAGAGTACATCCCTGGTCATCCCTACTGCCTCTGATCTGGCGGACTCACTAAACAGAGAACATCCCTGGTCATCTCTACTGCCTCTGATCTGGAGGACTCACTAAACAGAGAACCTCCCTGGTCATCTCTACTGCCTCTGATCTGGAGGACTCACTAAACAGAGAACATCCCTGGTCATCTCTACTGCCTCTGATCTGGAGGACTCCCTAAACAGAGAACATCCCTGGTCATCCCTACTGCCTCTGATCTGGAGGACTCACTAAACAGAGAACATCCCTGGTCATCCCTACTACCTCGAATCTGGAGGACTCACTAAACAGAGAACATCCCTGGTCATCCCTACTGCCTCTAATCTGGAGGACTCACTAAACACAGAACATCCCTGGTCATCTCTACTGCCTCTGATCTGGAGGACTCACTAAACAGAGAACCTCCCTGGTCATCTCTACTGCCTCTGATCTGGAGGACTCACTAAACACAGAACATCCCTGGTCATCCCTACTGTCTCTGATCTGGAGGACTCACTAAACAGAGAACATCCCTGGTCATCCCTACTGCCTCTAATCTGGAGGACTCACTAAACACAGAACATCCCTGGTCATCTCTACTGCCTCTGATCTGGAGGACTCACTAAACAGAGAACATCCCTGGTCATCTCTACTGCCTCTAATCTGGAGGACTCACTAAACAGAGAACATCCCTGGTCATCCCTACTACCTCTGATCTGGAGGACTCACTAAACAGAGAACATCCCTGGTCATCCCTACTGCCTCTGATCTGGAGGACTCACTAAACAGAGAACATCCCTGGTCATCCCTACTGTCTCATATCTGGAGGACTCACTAAACAGAGAACATCCCTGGTCATCCCTACTGCCTCTAATCTAGAGGACTCACTAAACAGAGAACATCCCATGTCATCCCTACTGTCTCTCATCTGGAGGACTCACTAAACAGAGAACATCCCTGGTCATCCCTACTGCCTCTGATCTGGAGGACTCACTAAACAGAGAACATCCCTGGTCATCCCCTGCCTCTGATCTGGCAGACTCAATAAACACACATGCATCGTTTATAAATTATGTCTGACTGTTGTAATGTGCCCCTGGCTATATCCGTAAATAAATAAATAAAACAGGAAAATTGTACAGTCTCGTTTGCTTAATATAAGGCATTTTATTTTTATTTTTTAGTATATTTATATTTAAAACCAAGTTGTAATTTACTGGGTGACTTTCACTTTTACTTGAGTCATTTTATATTAAAGTATCTTTACTTTTACTCCATTATGACGACAGGGGACTTTTCCCACCGCTGGCTCTCAGTTCTCAACTACAAAACGACTAGCTAGCCTGGTTAAACCAGACTGAATGCAGTGTCCTTTCAGTTCCCAACTCCCCAACTACTAGCTAGCCTGGTTAAACCAGACTGAATGCAGTGTCCTTTCAGTTCCCAACTCCCTAACGACTAGCTAGCCTGGTTAAACCAGACTGAATGCAGTGTCCTTTCAGTTCCCAACTCCCTAACGACTAGCTAGCCTGGTTAAACCAGACTGAATGCAGTGTCCTTTCAGTTCCCAACTCCCTAACGACTAGCTAGCCTGGTTAAACCAGACTGAATGCAGTGTCCTTTCAGTTCCCAACTCCCTAACGACTAGCTAGCCTGGTTAAACCAGACTGAATGCAGTGTCCTTTCAGTTCCCAACTCCCCAACTACTAGCTAGCCTGGTTAAACCAGACTGGATGAAGTGTCCTTTCAGTTCCCAACTCCCCAACGACTAGCTAGCCTGGTTAAACCAGACTGGATGAAGTGTCCTTTCAGTTCCCAACTCCCCAACGACTAGCTAGCCTGGTTAAACCAGACTGGATGCAGTGTCCTTTCAGTTCCCAACTACAAAACGACTAGCTAGCCTGGTTAAACCAGACTGAATGCAGTGTCATTTCAGTTCCCAACTCCCCAACGACTAGCTAGCCTGGTTAAACCAGACTGGATGAAGTGTCCTTTCAGTTCCCAACTCCCCAACGACTAGCTAGCCTGGTTAAACCAGACTGAATGCAGTGTCCTTTCAGTTCCCAACTCCCCAACTACTAGCTAGCCTGGTTAAACCAGACTGAATGCAGTGTCCTTTCAGTTCCCAACTCCCCAACGACTAGCTAGCCTGGTTAAACCAGACTGAATGCAGTGTCCTTTCAGTTCCCAACTCCCCAACGACTAGCTAGCCTGGTTAAACCAGACTGAATGCAGTGTCCTTTCAGTTCCCAACTCCCCAACTACTAGCTAGCCTGGTTAAACCACACTGAATGCAGTGTCCTTTCAGTTCCCAACTCCCCAACTACTAGCTAGCCTGGTTAAACCAGACTGAATGCAGTGTCCTTTCAGTTCACAACTCTCCAACTACTAGCTAGCCTGGTTAAACCAGACTGAATGCAGTGTCCTTTCAGTCCCCAACTCCCCAACTACTAGCTAGCCTGGTTAAACCAGACTGAATGCAGTGTCCTTTCAGTTCCCAACTCCCCAACTACTAGCTAGCCTGGTTAAACCAGACCGAATGCCGTGTCCTTTCAGTTCCCAACTCCCTAAATACTAGCTAGCCTGGTTAAACCAGACTGAATGCAGTGTCCTTTCAGTTCACAACTCCCCAACGACTAGCTAGCCTGGTTAAACCAGACTGAATGCAGTGTCCTTTCAGTTCCCAACTCCCCAACTACTAGCTAGCCTGGTTAAACCAGACTGAATGCAGTGTCCTTTCAGTTCACAACTCCCTAACGACTAGCTAGCCTGGTTAAACCAGACTGAATGCAGTGTCCTTTCAGTTCACAACTCCCCAACGACTAGCTAGCCTGGTTAAACCAGACTGAATGCAGTGTCCTTTCAGTTCCCAACTCCCTAACTATTAGCTAGCCTGGTTAAACCAGACTGAATGCAGTGTCCTTTCAGTCCCCAACTCCCCAACTACTAGCTAGCCTGGTTAAACCAGACTGAATGCAGTGTCCTTTCAGTTCACAACTCCCTAACGACTAGCTAGCCTG
>NW_026600595.1:0-12500 GCF_029448725.1 Salvelinus fontinalis | reverse complement strand
TGTAGATTACCCTGAGTATTTCTCTCAGTCAGTCACCCTGGAGATTACCCTGAGTATTTCTCTCAGTCTGTCACCCTGGAGATTACCCTGAGTATTTCTCTCAGTCTGTCCCCCTGTAGAGTACCCTGAGTATTTCTCTCAGTCACCCTGTAGATGACCCTGAGTATTTCTCTCAGTCTGTCACCCTGGCGATTACCCTGAGTATTTCTCTCAGTCTGTCCCCCTGTAGAGTACCCTGAGTATTTCTCTCAGTCAGTCACCCTGTAGAGTACCCTGAGTATTTCTCTCAGTCACCCTGTAGATTACCCTGAGTATTTCTCTCAGTCAGTCACCCTGGAGATTACCCTGAGTATTTCTCTCAGTCTGTCACCCTGGAGATTACCCTGAGTATTTCTCTCAGTCTGTCCCCCTGTAGAGTACCCTGAGTATTTCTCTCAGTCACCCTGTAGATGACCCTGAGTATTTCTCTCAGTCTGTCACCCTGGCGATTACCCTGAGTATTTCTCTCAGTCTGTCACCCTGGAGATTACCCTGAGTATTTCTCTCAGTCACCCTGTAGATGACCCTGAGTATTTCTCTCAGTCTGTCACCCTGGCGATTACCCTGAGTATTTCTCTCAGTCTGTCACCCTGGAGATTACCCTGAGTATTTCTCTCAGTCACCCTGTAGATTACCCTGAGTATTTCTCTCAGTCTGCCTCCTAAATGGCCCCCTATTCCCTATGTAGTACCCTACTTCTGGCCCGCATCATTGATACCAGTCCATTTCCTGTTCTCCTCTACAAACCAACTCGTTTAGTAGCAGCTTGTTAAAAGACAAGGTGCTTCCAGTCTGTAGGACCTGATAAGTAGAGGACAGAGGAGAAGCATTTAACTATCACCAACCAGTCCATTTCCTGTTCTCCTCTACAAACCAGCCTTTTCTCCAATTCCTCTTTTAGACCAGACACAGTCCTTATACGGGAGTAATTATTTTATCCTCACACGCCCCCTTGCTTAAACAAACACACACACCTCACATACACACACATCACATAAACACACATAATCAAACACACATCACATAAACACACATAATCAAACACACACACACACCTCACATAAACACACACACACACAAGAGGAGTGCTGTTGTTTTATCTCTGTTGCTTGCTGTACCTTCACTTTACAGGAATATTTCTGTGTGTTCATCAAATGTAATCTAATGGACACATGTACACAAGTCCAGGGACAAGGCTGAGCAACAAGCTGAGGACGGGACTGGCTGGTGAGTAAGTGAGTGAGTGAGTGAGTGAGTGAGTGAGTGAGTGAGTGAGTGAGTGAGTGAGTGAGTGAGTGAGTGAGTGAGTGAGTGAGTGAGATATATATATATATATGACTCTAGTCCAGCCAGAGAGAGAGGTAGAGATAGTCATATAGATGACTCTAGTCCAGCCAGAGAGAGAGGTAGAGATAGTCATATAGATGACTCTAGTCCAGCCAGAGAGAGAGGTAGAGATAGTCATATAGATGACTCTAGTCCAGCCAGAGAGAGAGGTAGAGAGAGGTAGAGATAGTCATATAGATGACTCTAGTCCAGCCAGAGAGAGAGGTAGAGATAGTCCTATAGATGACTCTAGTCCAGGCAGAGAGAGAGGTAGAGATAGTCATATAGATGACTCTAGTCCAGCCAGAGAGAGAGGTAGAGAGAGTCATATAGATGACTCTAGTCCAGCCAGAGAGAGAGGTAGAGATAGTCCTATAGATGACTCTAGTCCAGCCAGAGAGAGAGGTAGAGATAGTCATATAGATGACTCTAGTCCAGCCAGAGAGAGAGGTAGAGATAGTCATATAGATGACTCTAGTCCAGCCAGAGAGAGAGGTAGAGATAGTCATATAGATGACTCTAGTCCAGCCAGAGAGGTAGAGATAGTCATATAGATGACTCTAGTCCAGCCAGAGAGAGAGGTAGAGATAGTCATATAGATGACTCTAGTCCAGCCAGAGAGAGAGGTAGAGATAGTCATATAGATGACTCTAGTCCAGCCAGAGAGAGAGGTAGAGATAGTCATATAGATGACTCTAGTCCAGCCAGAGAGAGAGGTAGAGATAGTCATATAGACGACTCTAGTCCAGCCAGAGAGGGAGGTAGAGATAGTCATATAGATGACTCTAGTCCAGCCAGAGAGAGAGGTAGAGATAGTCATATAGATGACTCTAGTCCAGCCAGAGAGAGAGGTAGAGATAGTCATATAGATGACTCTAGTCCAGCCAGAGAGAGAGGTAGAGATAGTCATATAGATGACTCTAGTCCAGCCAGAGAGGTAGAGATAGTCATATAGATGACTCTAGTCCAGCCAGAGAGAGAGGTAGAGATAGTCATATAGATGACTCTAGTCCAGCCAGAGAGAGAGGTAGAGATAGTCATATAGATGACTCTAGTCCAGCCAGAGAGAGAGGTAGAGATAGTCATATAGATGACTCTAGTCCAGGCAGGCTTCATTGTGTATGCATTGCTTTCCTCACCAGGGGACACGTAGAAGAAGAGAGTTGATCGTTTCCAGTTAGACTGAACAGAACAGAGCTTTGCTGCGTCACACATTCCTTACTGTCAACAGTCAACAGCATTTCACTCTGTTTACACTGGGTTAACTGTTTACAATGACATCTACCTGTCTGTCTGTCTGTCTTTCTGTCTGTCTGTCTGTCTGTCTGTCTGTCTGTCTGTCTGTCTGTCTGTCTGTCTGTCTGTCTGTCTGTCATCTACCTTTCCTTCTGCTGTCTGTCTGTCATCTACCTTTCCTTCTGCTGTCTGGCTGGCTGTCTGTCTGTCTGTCTGGCTGGCTGTCTGTCTGGCTGGCTGTCTGGCTGTCTGGCTGGCTGTCTGGCTGTAGTAACAGTTCACAGTGTATTTCCAATCACCACTGCAGTGCTGTAACTGTTCTGTGCTGAGAGACAGGGGGATTACCTGCTGTTCTCTACAGGCTGTATAACACAGTAGAGTCAGACTGGGTCTGTGCTGAGAGACAGGTTACCTGCTGTTCTCTACAGGCTGTATAACACAGTAGAGTCAGACTGGGTCTGTACTGAGAGACAGGTTACCTGCTGTTCTCTACAGGCTGTATAACACAGTAGAGTCAGACTGGGTCTGTACTGAGAGACAGGTTACCTGCTGTTCTCTACAGGCTGTATAACACAGTAGAGTCAGACTGGGTCTGTGCTGAGAGACAGGTTACCTGCTGTTCTCTACAGGCTGTATAACACAGTAGAGTCAGACTGGGTCTGTGCTGAGAGACAGGTTACCTGCTGTTCTCTACAGGCTGTATAACACAGTAGAGTCAGACTGGGTCTGTGCTGAGAGACAGGGGGGTTACCTGCTGTTCCCTACAGGCTGTATAACACAGTAGAGTCAGACTGGGTCTGTGCTGAGAGACAGGGGGGATTACCTGCTGTTCTCTACAGGCTGTATAACACAGTAGAGTCAGACTGGGTCTGTACTGAGAGACAGGTTACCTGCTGTTCTCTACAGGCTGTATAACACAGTAGAGTCAGACTGGGTCTGTGCTGAGAGACAGGTTACCTGCTGTTCTCTACAGGCTGTATAACACAGTAGAGTCAGACTGGGTCTGTACTGAGAGACAGGTTACCTGCTGTTCCCTACAGGCTGTATAACACAGTAGAGTCAGACTGGGTCTGTGCTGAGAGACAGGTTACCTGCTGTTCTCTACAGGCTGTATAACACAGTAGAGTCAGACTGGGTCTGTGCTGAGAGACAGGTTACCTGCTGTTCTCTACAGGCTGTATAACACAGTAGAGTCAGACTGGGTCTGTGCTGAGAGACAGGTTACCTGCTGTTCTCTACAGGCTGTATAACACAGTAGAGTCAGACTGGGTCTGTACTGAGAGACAGGTTACCTGCTGTTCCCTACAGGCTGTATAACACAGTAGAGTCAGACTGGGTCTGTACTGAGAGACAGGTTACCTGCTGTTCCCTACAGGCTGTATAACACAGTAGAGTCAGACTGGGTCTGTGCTGAGAGACAGGTTACCTGCTGTTCTCTACAGGCTGTATAACACAGTAGAGTCAGACTGGGTCTGTGCTGAGAGACAGGTTACCTGCTGTTCTCTACAGGCTGTATAACACAGTAGAGTCAGACTGGGTCTGTGCTGAGAGACAGGTTACCTGCTGTTCTCTACAGGCTGTATAACACAGTAGAGTCAGACTGGGTCTGTGCTGAGAGACAGGTTACCTGCTGTTCCCTACAGGCTGTATAACACAGTAGAGTCAGACTGGGTCTGTGCTGAGAGACAGGTTACCTGCTGTTCTCTACAGGCTGTATAACACAGTAGAGTCAGACTGGGTCTGTGCTGAGAGACAGGTTACCTGCTGTTCTCTACAGGCTGTATAACACAGTAGAGTCAGACTGGGTCTGTGCTGAGAGACAGGTTACCTGCTGTTCCCTACAGGCTGTATAACACAGTAGAGTCAGACTGGGTCTGTGCTGAGAGACAGGTTACCTGCTGTTCTCTACAGGCTGTATAACACAGTAGAGTCAGACTGGGTCTGTGCTGAGAGACAGGTTACCTGCTGTTCTCTACAGGCTGTATAACACAGTAGAGTCAGACTGGGTCTGTGCTGAGAGACAGGGGGGTTACCTGCTGTTCTCTACAGGCTGTATAACACAGTAGAGTCAGACTGGGTCTGTACTGAGAGACAGGTTACCTGCTGTTCCCTACAGGCTGTATAACACAGTAGAGTCAGACTGGGTCTGTGCTGAGAGACAGGTTACCTGCTGTTCTCTACAGGCTGTATAACACAGTAGAGTCAGACTGGGTCTGTGCTGAGAGACAGGTTACCTGCTGTTCTCTACAGGCTGTATAACACAGTAGAGTCAGACTGGGTCTGTGCTGAGAGACAGGTTACCTGCTGTTCTCTACAGGCTGTATAACACAGTAGAGTCAGACTGGGTCTGTACTGAGAGACAGGTTACCTGCTGTTCCCTACAGGCTGTATAACACAGTAGAGTCAGACTGGGTCTGTGCTGAGAGACAGGTTACCTGCTGTTCTCTACAGGCTGTATAACACAGTAGAGTCAGACTGGGTCTGTGCTGAGAGACAGGTTACCTGCTGTTCTCTACAGGCTGTATAACACAGTAGAGTCAGACTGGGTCTGTGCTGAGAGACAGGTTACCTGCTGTTCTCTACAGGCTGTATAACACAGTAGAGTCAGACTGGGTCTGTACTGAGAGACAGGTTACCTGCTGTTCCCTACAGGCTGTATAACACAGTAGAGTCAGACTGGGTCTGTACTGAGAGACAGGTTACCTGCTGTTCCCTACAGGCTGTATAACACAGTAGAGTCAGACTGGGTCTGTGCTGAGAGACAGGTTACCTGCTGTTCTCTACAGGCTGTATAACACAGTAGAGTCAGACTGGGTCTGTGCTGAGAGACAGGTTACCTGCTGTTCTCTACAGGCTGTATAACACAGTAGAGTCAGACTGGGTCTGTGCTGAGAGACAGGTTACCTGCTGTTCTCTACAGGCTGTATAACACAGTAGAGTCAGACTGGGTCTGTGCTGAGAGACAGGTTACCTGCTGTTCCCTACAGGCTGTATAACACAGTAGAGTCAGACTGGGTCTGTGCTGAGAGACAGGTTACCTGCTGTTCTCTACAGGCTGTATAACACAGTAGAGTCAGACTGGGTCTGTGCTGAGAGACAGGTTACCTGCTGTTCTCTACAGGCTGTATAACACAGTAGAGTCAGACTGGGTCTGTGCTGAGAGACAGGTTACCTGCTGTTCCCTACAGGCTGTATAACACAGTAGAGTCAGACTGGGTCTGTGCTGAGAGACAGGTTACCTGCTGTTCTCTACAGGCTGTATAACACAGTAGAGTCAGACTGGGTCTGTGCTGAGAGACAGGTTACCTGCTGTTCTCTACAGGCTGTATAACACAGTAGAGTCAGACTGGGTCTGTGCTGAGAGACAGGGGGGTTACCTGCTGTTCTCTACAGGCTGTATAACACAGTAGAGTCAGACTGGGTCTGTACTGAGAGACAGGTTACCTGCTGTTCCCTACAGGCTGTATAACACAGTAGAGTCAGACTGGGTCTGTGCTGAGAGACAGGTTACCTGCTGTTCTCTACAGGCTGTATAACACAGTAGAGTCAGACTGGGTCTGTGCTGAGAGACAGGTTACCTGCTGTTCTCTACAGGCTGTATAACACAGTAGAGTCAGACTGGGTCTGTGCTGAGAGACAGGTTACCTGCTGTTCTCTACAGGCTGTATAACACAGTAGAGTCAGACTGGGTCTGTACTGAGAGACAGGTTACCTGCTGTTCCCTACAGGCTGTATAACACAGTAGAGTCAGACTGGGTCTGTGCTGAGAGACAGGTTACCTGCTGTTCTCTACAGGCTGTATAACACAGTAGAGTCAGACTGGGTCTGTGCTGAGAGACAGGTTACCTGCTGTTCTCTACAGGCTGTATAACACAGTAGAGTCAGACTGGGTCTGTGCTGAGAGACAGGTTACCTGCTGTTCTCTACAGGCTGTATAACACAGTAGAGTCAGACTGGGTCTGTACTGAGAGACAGGTTACCTGCTGTTCCCTACAGGCTGTATAACACAGTAGAGTCAGACTGGGTCTGTACTGAGAGACAGGTTACCTGCTGTTCCCTACAGGCTGTATAACACAGTAGAGTCAGACTGGGTCTGTGCTGAGAGACAGGTTACCTGCTGTTCTCTACAGGCTGTATAACACAGTAGAGTCAGACTGGGTCTGTGCTGAGAGACAGGTTACCTGCTGTTCTCTACAGGCTGTATAACACAGTAGAGTCAGACTGGGTCTGTGCTGAGAGACAGGTTACCTGCTGTTCTCTACAGGCTGTATAACACAGTAGAGTCAGACTGGGTCTGTGCTGAGAGACAGGTTACCTGCTGTTCTCTACAGGCTGTATAACACAGTAGAGTCAGACTGGGTCTGTGCTGAGAGACAGGTTACCTGCTGTTCTCTACAGGCTGTATAACACAGTAGAGTCAGACTGGGTCTGTGCTGAGAGACAGGTTACCTGCTGTTCTCTACAGGCTGTATAACACAGTAGAGTCAGACTGGGTCTGTGCTGAGAGACAGGTTACCTGCTGTTCTCTACAGGCTGTATAACACAGTAGAGTCAGACTGGGTCTGTACTGAGAGACAGGTTACCTGCTGTTCTCTACAGGCTGTATAACACAGTAGAGTCAGACTGGGTCTGTGCTGAGAGACAGATTACCTGCTGTTCTCTACAGGCTGTATAACACAGTAGAGTCAGACTGGGTCTGTGCTGAGAGACAGGTTACCTGCTGTTCCCTACAGGCTGTATAACACAGTAGAGTCAGACTGGGTCTGTGCTGAGAGACAGGTTACCTGCTGTTCTCTACAGGCTGTATAACACAGTAGAGTCAGACTGGGTCTGTGCTGAGAGACAGGTTACCTGCTGTTCTCTACAGGCTGTATAACACAGTAGAGTCAGACTGGGTCTGTGCTGAGAGACAGGTTACCTGCTGTTCTCACACAGTTCCTACCCTCAGACAGCTCCTACCCTCAGACAGCTCCTACCCTCACCCAGCTCCTACCCTCACCCAGCTCCTACCCTCAGACAGCTCCTACCCTCACACAGCTCCTACCCTCACACAGCCCCTACCCTCACACAGCCCCTACCCTCACCCAGCTCCTACCCTCACACAGCTCCTACCCTCACCCAGCTCCTACCCTCACCCAGCTCCTACCCTCACACAGCTCCTACCCTCACCCAGCTCCTACCCTCACCCAGCTCCTACCCTCAAACAGCTCCTACCCTCAGACAGTTCCTACCCTCACACAGCTCCAACCCTCACACAGTTCCTACCCTCACACAGCCCCTACCCTCACCCAGCTCCTACCCCTCACACAGCTCACACAGCCCCTACCCTCACACAGCCCCTACCCTCACCCAGCTCCTACCCTCACACAGCTCACACAGCCCCTACCCTCACCCAGCTCCTACCCTCACACAGCCCCTACCCTCACACAGCCCCTGCCCTCACACAGCTCCTACCCTCACACAGCTCCTACCCTCACCCAGCCCCTCCCTCACACAGCTCCTACCCTCACACAGCTCCTACCCTCACCCAGCTCCTACCCTCACCCAGCCCCTCCCTCACCCAGCTCCTACCCTCACACAGCTCCTACCCTCACACAGCTCCTACCCTCACACAGCTCCTACCCTCAGACAACTCCTACCCTCACACAGCTCCTACCCTCACCCAGCTCCTACCCTCACCCAGCCCCTCCCTCACCCAGCTCCTACCCTCACACAGCTCCTACCCTCACACAGCTCCTATCCTCACACAGCTCCTACCCTCACCCAGCTCCTACCCTCACACAGCTCCTACCCTCACCCAGCTCCTACCCTCACCCAGCTCCTACCCTCACACAGCTCCTACCCTCACACAGCTCCTACCCTCACACAGCTCCTACCCTCACACAGCTCCTATACAGCTCCTACCCTCACACTGCTCCTACCCTCACACAGCTCCTACCCTCACACAGCTCCTACCCTCACCCAGCTCCTACCCTCACCCAGCTCCTACCCTCACCCAGCTCCTACCCTCACACAGCTCCTACCCTCACCCAGCTCCTACCCTCAGACAGCTCCTACCCTCAGAACAGCTCACACAGCTCCTACCCTCAGACAGTTCCTACCCTCAGACAGCTCCTACCCTCAGACAGTTCCTACCCTCAGACAGTTCCTACCCTCAGACAGTTCCTACCCTCAGACAGTTCCTACCCTCAGACAGCTCCTACCCTTACACAGCTCCTACCCTCAGACAGCTCCTACCCTCAGACAGCTCCTACCCTCACACAGCTCCTACCCTTACACAGCTCCTACCCTCAGACAGCTCCTACCCTCAGACAACTCCTACCCTCAGACAGCCCCTACCCTCACCCAGCTCCTACCCTCACACAGCTCACACAGCCCCTAACCTCACACAGCCCCTACCCTCACCCAGCTCCTACCCTCACACAGCTCACACAGCCCCTACCCTCACCCAGCTCCTACCCTCACACAGCCCCTACCCTCACACAGCCCCTACCCTCACACAGCTCCTACCCTCAGACAGCCCCTACCCTCACACAGCCCCTACCCTCACACAGTTCCTACCCTCAGACAGCTCCTACCCTCAGACAGCCCCTACCCTCACACAGCCCCTACCCTCACACAGTTCCTACCCTCACACAGCTCCTACCCACAGACAGTTCCTACCCTCACACAGCTCCTACCCTCACACAGCTCCTACCCTCAGACAGCTCCTACCCTCACACAGCTCCTACCCTCAGACAGCTCCTACCCTCACCCAGCTCCTACCCTCACACAGCTCCTACCCTCAGATAGCTCCTACCCTCAGACAGCTCCTACCCTCACACAGCTCCTACCCTCACACAGCTCCTACCCTCAGACAGCTCCTACCCTCACACAGCTCCTACCCTCACCCAGCTCCAACCCTCAGACATCTCCTACCCTCACACAGCTCCAACCCTCACACAGCTCCTACCCTCACCCAGCTCCTACCCTCACACAGCTCCTGCCCTCACACAACACCTACCCTCAGACAGCTCCTACCCTCAGACAGCTCCTACCCTCACCCAGCTCCTACCCTCACACAGCTCCTACACAGCTCCTACCCTCACACTGCTCCTACCCTCACACAGCTCCTACCCTCACACAGTTCCTACCCTCACACAGCTCCTACCCTCAGACAGCTCCTACCCTCACACAGCTCCTACCCTCACCCAGCTCCTACCCTCACCCAGCCCCTCCCTCACCCAGCTCCTACCCTCAGACAGCTCCTACCCTCACCCAGCTCCTACCCTCACCCAGCTCCTACCCTCACCCAGCCCCTCCCTCACCCAGCTCCTACCCTCACACAGCCCCTACCCTCACCCAGCTCCTACCCTCACACAGCTCCTACCCTCACACAGCTCCTACCCTCACACATCTCCTACCCTCAGACAGCTCCTACCCTCACACAGCTCCTACCCTCACCCAGCTCCTACCCTCACCCAGCCCCTCCCTCACCCAGCTCCTACCCTCACACAGCTCCTACCCTCACACAGCTCCTACCCTCACACAGCTCCTACCCTCACACAGCTCCTACCCTCACACAGCTCCTACCCTCACCCAGCTCCTACCCTCACCCAGCTCCTACCCTCACACAGCTCCTACCCTCACACAGCTCCTACCCTCACACAGCTCCTACACTCACCCAGCTCCTACCCTCACACTGCTCCTACCCTCACACAGTTCCTACCCTCACACAGCTCACACAGCTCCTACCCTCAGACAGCTCCAACCCTCACACAGCTCCAACCCTCACACAGTTCCTACCCTCACACAGCCCCTACCCTCACCCAGCTCCTACCCTCACACAGCTCACACAGCCCCTACCCTCACACAGCCCCTACCCTCACCCAGCTCCTACCCTCACACAGCCCCTACCCTCACACAGCCCCTGCCCTCACACAGCTCCTACCCTCAGACAGCTCACACAGCCCCTACCCTCACACAGCTCACACAGCCCCTACCCTCACACAGCCCCTACCCTCACCCAGCTCCTACCCTCACACAGCTCACACAGCCCCTACCCTCACACAGCCCCTACCCTCACCCAGCTCCTACCCTCACACAGCCCCTACCCTCACACAGCCCCTACCCTCACACAGCTCCTACCCTCACCCAGCTCCTACCCACAGACAGCTACTACCCTCACACAGCTCCTACCCTCACACAGCTCCTACCCTCAGACAGCTCCTACCCTCACACAGCTCCTACCCTCACCCAGCTCCTACCCTCACCCAGCTCCTACCCTCACCCAGCCCCTCCCTCACCCAGCTCCTACCCTCACACAGCTCCTACCCTCACCCAGCTCCTACCCTCACACAGCTCCTACCCTCACACAGCTCCTACCCTCACCCAGCTCCTACCCTCACACAGCTCCTACCCTCACCCAGCTCCTACCCTCACACAGCTCCTACCCTCACACAGCTCCTACCCTCACACAGCTCCTACCCTCACACAGCTCCTACACAGCTCCTACCCTCAGACAGCTCCTACCCTCACACAGCTCCTACCCTCACCCAGCTCCTACCCTCACCCAGCTCCTACCCTCACCCAGTTCCTACCCTCACCCTGCTCCTACCCTCACCCAGTTCCTACCCTCACCCAGCTCCTACCCTCACCCAGTTCCTACCCTCACCCAGCTCCTACCCTCACACAGCTCCTACCCTCACACAGCTCCTACCCTCACACAGCTCCTACCCTCACACAGCTCCTACACAGCTCCTACCCTCACACTGCTCCTACCCTCACACAGCTCCTACCCTCACACAGCTCCTACCCTCACCCAGCTCCTACCCTCACCCAGCTCCTACCCTCACCCAGCTCCTACCCTCACACTGCTCCTACCCTCACCCAGCTCCTACCCTCACCCAGCTCCTACCCTCACCCAGCTCCTACCCTCACACAGCTCCTACCCTCACACAGCTCCTACACAGCTCCTACCCTCACACTGCTCCTACCCTCACACAGCTCCTACCCTCACACAGCTCCTACCCTCACCCAGCTCCTACCCTCACCCAGCTCCTACCCTCACCCAGTTCCTACCCTCACACAGCTCCTACCCTCAGACAGTTCCTACCCTCAGACAGCTCCTACCCTCAGACAGCTCCTACCCTCACACAGGCCCTACCCTTAAACAGCTCCTACCCTCAGACAGTTCCTAGCCTCACACAGCTCCTGGAGGAGGAGGAATCAATGTTGGAGATGACTGTTCTCACATGATGACAGCAGGACACCTGCGGATAGCGGGAGAAGCATCCTCTCTCTTCACTTCCTTCTCAAAAACCCATTGGGTGAGAAAGAGGGAGGGACACGAATCTCTGATCTAATTGATTTTGAGAAGGAGGCGAGAAGAGAGGACGTGTGGAATCAATAAAAACGGTATTGAGGTTCTCCCAGTGTCTCATCTAGAGTTGTGATGATGAGGGAGGAGCTGTCTGAGGGAGGAGCTGTCTGAGGGGAGGAGCTGTCTGAGGGGAGGAGCTGTCTGAGGGAAGGAGCTGTCTGAGGGAGGAGCTGTCTGAGGGAGGAGCTGTCTGAGGGGAGGAGCTGTCTGAGGGGAGGAGCTGTCTGAGGGGAGGAGCTGTCTGAGGGGAGGAGCTGTCTGAGGGAGGAGCTGTCTGAGGGGAGGAGCTGTCTGAGGGGAGGAGCTGTCTGAGGGAGGAGCTGTCTGAGGGGAGGAGCTGTGTGAGGGTAGGAGCTGTCTGAGGGGAGGAGCTGTCTGAGGGAGGAGCTGTCTGAGGGAGGAGCTGTCTGAGGGAGGAGCTGTCTTGGGACCTGATTTGCAGCTGCTAATCATTTGGTAAAGTTTGCAGGTTGTTGGAGGAATGAGACATTATAGGAAGAACTAAAGGTAGGAGAGAGAGAGAGAGAGAGAGAGGGGA
>NW_026600594.1:85000-184693 GCF_029448725.1 Salvelinus fontinalis | reverse complement strand
TAGACAACCAGGTTTAGGGAGTTCCTTACTGAGACCTGGACAACCAGGTGAGGGGAGTTCCTTACTGAAACAACCAGGTGAGGGGAGTTCCTTACTGAGACCTAGACAACCAGGTGAGGGGAGTTCCTTACTGAAACAACCAGGTGAGGGGAGTTCCTTACTGAGACCTAGACAACCAGGTGAGGGGAGTTCCTTACTGAGACCCAGACAACCAGGTGAGGGGAGTTCCTTACTGAGACAACCAGGTGAGGGGAGTTCCTTACTGAGACCTAGACAACCAGGTGAGGGTAGTTCCTTACTGAGACCTGGACAACCAGGTGAGGAGTTCCTTACTGAGACCTGGACAACCAGGTTTAGGGAGTTCCTTACTGAGACCTGGACAACCAGGTGAGGGGAGTTCCTTACTGAGACCTGGACAACCAGGTTTAGGGAGTTCCTTACTGAGACCTGGACAAACAGGTGAGAGGAGTTCCTTACTGAGACGACCAGGTGAGGGGAGTTCCTTACTGAGACCTAGACAACCAGGTGAGGAGAGTTCCTTACTGAGACCTAGACAACCAGGTGAGGGGAGTGCCTTACTGAGACCTAGACAACCAGGTGAGGGGTGTTCCTTACTGAGACCTTGACAACCAGGTGAGGGGAGTTCCTTACTGAGACCTAGACAACCAGGTGAGGGGAGTTCCTTACTGAGCCCTAGACAACCAGGTGAGGGGAGTTCCTTACTGAGACCTAGACAACCAGATGAGGGGTGTTCCTTACTGAGACCTGGACAACCAGGTTTAGGGAGTTCCTTACTGAGACCTGGACAACCAGGTGAGAGGAGTTCCTTACTGAGACGACCAGGTGAGGGGAGTTCCTTACTGAGACCTAGACAACCAGGTGAGGAGAGTTCCTTACAGAGACCTAGACAACCAGGTGAGGAGAGTTCCTTACTGAGACCTAGACAACCAGGTGAGGGGAGTTCCTTACTGAGACCTAGACAACCAGGTCAGGGGAGTTCCTTACTGAGACCTTGACAACCAGGTGAGGGGTGTTCCTTACTGAGACCTGGACAACCAGGTGAGGGGAGTTCCTTACTGAGACCTAGACAACCAGGTGAGGGGAGTTCCTTACTGAGACCTACACAACCAGGTGAGGGGAGTTCCTTACTGAGACCTAGACAACCAGGTGAGGGGAGTTCCTTACTGAGACCTAGACAACCAGGTGAGGGGAGTTCCTTACTGAGACAACCAGGTGAGAGGAGTTCCTTACTGAGACCTAGACAACCAGGTGAGGGTTGTTCCTTACTGAGACCTAGACAACCAGGTGAGGGGAATTCCTTACTGAGACAACCAGGTGAGAGGAGTTCCTTACTGAGACCTAGACAACCAGGTGAGGGGAGTTCCTTACTGAGACCTAGACAACCAGGTGAGGGGAGTTCCTTACTGAGACAACCAGGTGAGGGGAGTTCCTTACTGAGACCTAGACAACCAGGTGAGGGGAGTTCCTTACTGAGACCTAGACAACCAGGTTTAGGGAGTTCCTTACTGAGACCTGGACAACCAGGTGAGGGGAGTTCCTTACTGAAACAACCAGGTGAGGGGAGTTCCTTACTGAGACCTAGACAACCAGGTGAGGGGAGTTCCTTACTGAGACCTAGACAACCAGGTGAGGGGAGTTCCTTATTGAGACCTGGACAACCAGGTTTAGGGAGTTCCTTACTGAGACCTGGACAACCAGGTGAGGGGAGTTCCTTACTGAGACAACCAGGTGAGAGGAGTTCCTTACTGAGACCTACACAACCAGGTGAGGAGAGTTCCTTACTGAGACAACCAGGTGAGGGGAGTTCCTTACTGAGACCTAGACAACCAGGTGAGGGGTGTTCCTTACTGAGACCTAGACAACCAGGTGAGTGAGGGGAGTTCCTTACTGAGACCTAGACAACCAGGTGAGGGGTTTTCCTTACTGAGACCTAGACAACCAGGTGAGTGAGGAGAGTTCCTTACTGAGACAACCAGGTGAGGGGAGTTCCTTACTGAGACCTAGACAACCAGGTGAGGGGAGTTCCTTACTGAGACCCAGACAACCAGGTGAGGGGAGTTCCTTACTGAGACCCAGACAACCAGGTGAGGGGAGTTCCTTACTGAGACCCAGACAACCAGGTGAGGGGAGTTCCTTACTGAGACCTGGACAACCAGGTGAGGGGAGTTCCTTACTGAGACCTGGACAACCAGGTTTAGGGAGTTCCTTACTGAGACCTGGACAACCAGGTGAGGGGAGTTCCTTACTGAGACCTGGACAACCAGGTTTAGGGAGTTCCTTACTGAGACCTGGACAACCAGGTGAGAGGAGTTCCTTACTGAGACCTAGACAACCAGGTGAGGGGAGTTCCTTACTGAGACCTAGACAACCAGGTGAGGGGAGTGCCTTACTGAGACCTAGACAACCAGGTGAGGGGAGTGCCTTACTGAGACCTAGACAACCAGGTGAGGGGAGTTCCTTACTGAGACCTGGACAACCAGGTTTAGGGAGTTCCTTACTGAGACTTGGACAACCAGGTGAGAGGAGTTCCTTACTGAGACGACCAGGTGAGGGGAGTTCCTTACTGAGACCTAGACAACCAGGTGAGGAGAGTTCCTTACTGAGACCTAGACAACCAGGTGAGGGGAGTGCCTTACTGAGACCTAGACAACCAGGTGAGGGGTGTTCCTTACTGAGACAACCAGGTGAGAGGAGTTCCTTACTGAGACCTAAACAACCAGGTGAGGGGAGTTCCTTACTGAGACCTAGACAACCAGGTGAGGGGAGTTCCTTACTGAGACAACCAGGTGAGAGGAGTTCCTTACTGAGACCTAGACAACCAGGTGAGGGGAGTTCCTTACTGAGACCTAGACAACCAGGTGAGGGGAGTTCCTTACTGAGACAACCAGGTGAGGGGAGTTCCTTACTGAGACCTAGACAACCAGGTGAGGGGAGTTCCTTACTGAGACCTAGACAACCAGGTTTAGGGAGTTCCTTACTGAGACCTGGACAACCAGGTGAGGGGAGTTCCTTACTGAAACAACCAGGTGAGGGGAGTTCCTTACTGAGACCTAGACAACCAGGTGAGGGGAGTTCCTTACTGAAACAACCAGGTGAGGGGAGTTCCTTACTGAGACCTAGACAACCAGGTGAGGGGAGTTCCTTACTGAGACCCAGACAACCAGGTGAGGGGAGTTCCTTACTGAGACAACCAGGTGAGGGGAGTTCCTTACTGAGACCTAGACAACCAGGTGAGGGGAGTTCCTTACTGAGACCTGGACAACCAGGTGAGGAGTTCCTTACTGAGACCTGGACAAACAGGTTTAGGGAGTTCCTTACTGAGACCTGGACAACCAGGTGAGGGGAGTTCCTTACTGAGACCTGGACAACCAGGTTTAGGGAGTTCCTTACTGAGACCTGGACAAACAGGTGAGAGGAGTTCCTTACTGAGACGACCAGGTGAGGGGAGTTCCTTACTGAGACCTAGACAACCAGGTGAGGAGAGTTCCTTACTGAGACCTAGACAACCAGGTGAGGGGAGTGCCTTACTGAGACCTAGACAACCAGGTGAGGGGTGTTCCTTACTGAGACCTTGACAACCAGGTGAGGGGAGTTCCTTACTGAGACCTGGACAACCAGGTTTAGGCAGTTACTTACTGAGACTTGGACAACCAGGTTTAGGGAGTTCCTTACTGAGACTTGGACAACCAGGTGAGAGGAGTTCCTTACTGAGACGACCAGGTGAGGGGAGTTCCTTACTGAGACCTAGACAACCAGGTGAGGAGAGTTCCTTACTGAGACCTAGACAACCAGGTGAGGGGAGTGCCTTACTGAGACCTAGACAACCAGGTGAGGGGTGTTCCTTACTGAGACAACCAGGTGAGAGGAGTTCCTTACTGAGACCTAGACAACCAGGTGAGGGGAGTTCCTTACTGAGACCTAGACAACCAGGTGAGGGGAGTTCCTTACTGAGACAACCAGGTGAGAGGAGTTCCTTACTGAGACCTAGACAACCAGGTGAGGGGAGTTCCTTACTGAGACCTAGACAACCAGGTGAGGGGAGTTCCTTACTGAGACAACCAGGTGAGGGGAGTTCCTTACTGAGACCTAGACAACCAGGTGAGGGGAGTTCCTTACTGAGACCTAGACAACCAGGTTTAGGGAGTTCCTTACTGAGACCTGGACAACCAGGTGAGGGGAGTTCCTTACTGAAACAACCAGGTGAGGGGAGTTCCTTACTGAGACCTAGACAACCAGGTGAGGGGAGTTCCTTACTGAAACAACCAGGTGAGGGGAGTTCCTTACTGAGACCTAGACAACCAGGTGAGGGGAGTTCCTTACTGAGACCCAGACAACCAGGTGAGGGGAGTTCCTTACTGAGACAACCAGGTGAGGGGAGTTCCTTACTGAGACCTAGACAACCAGGTGAGGGTAGTTCCTTACTGAGACCTGGACAACCAGGTGAGGAGTTCCTTACTGAGACCTGGACAACCAGGTTTAGGGAGTTCCTTACTGAGACCTGGACAACCAGGTGAGGGGAGTTCCTTACTGAGACCTGGACAACCAGGTTTAGGGAGTTCCTTACTGAGACCTGGACAAACAGGTGAGAGGAGTTCCTTACTGAGACGACCAGGTGAGGGGAGTTCCTTACTGAGACCTAGACAACCAGGTGAGGAGAGTTCCTTACTGAGACCTAGACAACCAGGTGAGGGGAGTGCCTTACTGAGACCTAGACAACCAGGTGAGGGGTGTTCCTTACTGAGACCTTGACAACCAGGTGAGGGGAGTTCCTTACTGAGACCTAGACAACCAGGTGAGGGGAGTTCCTTACTGAGCCCTAGACAACCAGGTGAGGGGAGTTCCTTACTGAGACCTAGACAACCAGATGAGGGGTGTTCCTTACTGAGACCTGGACAACCAGGTTTAGGGAGTTCCTTACTGAGACCTGGACAACCAGGTGAGAGGAGTTCCTTACTGAGACGACCAGGTGAGGGGAGTTCCTTACTGAGACCTAGACAACCAGGTGAGGAGAGTTCCTTACAGAGACCTAGACAACCAGGTGAGGAGAGTTCCTTACTGAGACCTAGACAACCAGGTGAGGGGAGTTCCTTACTGAGACCTAGACAACCAGGTCAGGGGAGTTCCTTACTGAGACCTACACAACCAGGTGAGGGGAGTTCCTTACTGAGACCTAGACAACCAGGTGAGGGGAGTTCCTTACTGAGACCTAGACAACCAGGTGAGGGGAGTTCCTTACTGAGACAACCAGGTGAGAGGAGTTCCTTACTGAGACCTAGACAACCAGGTGAGGGTTGTTCCTTACTGAGACCTAGACAACCAGGTGAGGGGAATTCCTTACTGAGACAACCAGGTGAGAGGAGTTCCTTACTGAGACCTAGACAACCAGGTGAGGGGAGTTCCTTACTGAGACCTAGACAACCAGGTGAGGGGAGTTCCTTACTGAGACAACCAGGTGAGGGGAGTTCCTTACTGAGACCTAGACAACCAGGTGAGGGGAGTTCCTTACTGAGACCTAGACAACCAGGTTTAGGGAGTTCCTTACTGAGACCTGGACAACCAGGTGAGGGGAGTTCCTTACTGAAACAACCAGGTGAGGGGAGTTCCTTACTGAGACCTAGACAACCAGGTGAGGGGAGTTCCTTACTGAGACCTAGACAACCAGGTGAGGGGAGTTCCTTATTGAGACCTGGACAACCAGGTTTAGGGAGTTCCTTACTGAGACCTGGACAACCAGGTGAGGGGAGTTCCTTACTGAGACAACCAGGTGAGAGGAGTTCCTTACTGAGACCTACACAACCAGGTGAGGAGAGTTCCTTACTGAGACAACCAGGTGAGGGGAGTTCCTTACTGAGACCTAGACAACCAGGTGAGGGGTGTTCCTTACTGAGACCTAGACAACCAGGTGAGTGAGGGGAGTTCCTTACTGAGACCTAGACAACCAGGTGAGGGGTTTTCCTTACTGAGACCTAGACAACCAGGTGAGTGAGGAGAGTTCCTTACTGAGACAACCAGGTGAGGGGAGTTCCTTACTGAGACCTAGACAACCAGGTGAGGGGAGTTCCTTACTGAGACCCAGACAACCAGGTGAGGGGAGTTCCTTACTGAGACCCAGACAACCAGGTGAGGGGAGTTCCTTACTGAGACCCAGACAACCAGGTGAGGGGAGTTCCTTACTGAGACCTGGACAACCAGGTGAGGGGAGTTCCTTACTGAGACCTGGACAACCAGGTTTAGGGAGTTCCTTACTGAGACCTGGACAACCAGGTGAGGGGAGTTCCTTACTGAGACCTGGACAACCAGGTTTAGGGAGTTCCTTACTGAGACCTGGACAACCAGGTGAGAGGAGTTCCTTACTGAGACCTAGACAACCAGGTGAGGGGAGTTCCTTACTGAGACCTAGACAACCAGGTGAGGGGAGTGCCTTACTGAGACCTAGACAACCAGGTGAGGGGTGTTCCTTACTGAGACCTTGACAACCAGGTGAGGGGAGTTCCTTACTGAGACCTAGACAACCAGGTGAGGGGAGTTCCTTACTGAGACCTAGACAACCAGGTTTAGGGAGTTCCTTACTGAGACCTGGACAACCAGGTGAGGGGAGTTCCTTACTGAAACAACCAGGTGAGGGGAGTTCCTTACTGAGACCTAGACAACCAGGTGAGGGGAGTTCCTTACTGAAACAACCAGGTGAGGGGAGTTCCTTACTGAGACCTAGACAACCAGGTGAGGGGAGTTCCTTACTGAGACAACCAGGTGAGGGGAGTTCCTTACTGAGACAACCAAGTGAGGGGAGTTCCTTACTGAGACCTAGACAACCAGGTGAGGGGAGTTCCTTACTGAGACCTGGACAACCAGGTGAGGGGAGTTCCTTACTGAGACCTGGACAACCAGGTGAGGGGAGTTCCTTACTGAGACCTAGACAACCAGGTGAGGGGAGTTCCTTACTGAGACGACCAGGTGAGGGGAGTTCCTTACTGAGACCTAGACAACCAGGTGAGGAGAGTTCCTTACTGAGACCTAGACAACCAGGTGAGGGGAGTTCCTTACTGAGACCTAGACAACCAGGTGAGGGGAGTTCCTTACTGAGACCTAGACAACCAGGTCAGGGGAGTTCCTTACTGAGACCTGGACAACCAGGTGAGAGGAGTTCCTTACTGAGACGACCATGTGAGGGGAGTTCCTTACTGAGACCTAGACAACCAGGTGAGGAGAGTTCCTTACTGAGACCTAGACAACCAGGTGAGGGGTGTTCCTTACTGAGACCTTGACAACCAGGTGAGGGGAGTTCCTTACTGAGACAACCAGGTGAGGGGAGTTCCTTACTGAGACCTAGACAACCAGGTGAGGGGAGTTCCTTACTGAGACCTAGACAACCAGGTTTAGGGAGTTCCTTACTGAGACCTGGACAACCAGGTGAGGGGAGTTCCTTACTGAAACAACCAGGTGAGGGGAGTTCCTTACTGAGACCTAGACAACCAGGTGAGGGGAGTTCCTTACTGAGACCTAGACAACCAGGTGAGGGGAGTTCCTTACTGAGACCTGGACAACCAGGTTTAGGGAGTTCCTTACTGAGACCTGGACAACCAGGTGAGGGGAGTTCCTTAATGAGACAACCAGGTGAGAGGAGTTCCTTACTGAGACCTACACAACCAGGTGAGGAGAGTTCCTTACTGATACCTAGACAACCAGGTGAGGGGAGTTCCTTACTGAGACCTAGACAACCAGGTGAGGGGAGTTCCTTACTGAGACCTAGACAACCAGGTGAGGGGTGTTCCTTACTGAGACCTAGACAACCAGGTGAGTGAGGGGAGTTCCTTACTGAGACCTAGACAACCAGGTGAGGGGTTTTCCTTACTGAGACCTAGACAACCAGGTGAGTGAGAAGAGTTCCTTACTGAGACCCAGACAACAAGGTGAGGGGAGTTCCTTACTGAGACCCAGACAACCAGGTGAGGGGAGTTCCTTACTGAGACAACCAGGTGAGCGGAGTTCCTTACTGAGACCTGGACAACCAGGTTTAGGGAGTTCCTTACTGAGACCTGTTCAACCAGGTTTAGGGAGTTCCTTACTGAGACCTGGACAACCAGGTGAGGGGAGTTCCTTACTGAGACCTGGACAACCAGGTTTAGGGAGTTCCTTACTGAGACCTGGACAACCAGGTGAGGGGAGTTCCTTACTGAGACCTAGACAACCAGGTGAGGAGAGTTCCTTACTGAGACCTAGACAACCAGGTGAGGGGAGTGCCTTATTGAGACCTAGACAACCAGGTGAGGGGTGTTCCTTACTGAGACCATGACAACCAGGTGAGGGGAGTTCTTTACTGAGACCTAGAAATCCAGGTGAGGGGAGTTCCTTACTGAGACCTAGACAACCAGGTGAGGGGAGTTCCTTACTGAGACAACCAGGTGAGGGGAGTTCCTTACTGAGACCTAGACAACCAGGTGAGGGGAGTTCCTTACTGAGACCTAGACAACCAGGTTTAGGGAGTTCCTTACTGAGACCTAGACAACAAGGTGAGGGGATTTCCTTACTGAGACCAAGACGACCAGGTGAGGGGAGTTCCTTACTGAGACCTGGACAACCAGGTGAGGGGAGTTCCTTACTGAAACAACCAGGTGAGGGGAGTTCCTTACTGAGACCTAGACAACCAGGTGAGGGGAGTTCCTTACTGAAACAACCAGGTGAGGGGAGTTCCTTACTGAGACCTAGACAACCAGGTGAGGGGAGTTCCTTACTGAGACCCAGACAACCAGGTGAGGGGAGTTCCTTACTGAGACCCAGACAACCAGGTGAGGGGAGTTCCTTACTGAGACCTAGACAACCAGGTGAGGGGAGTTCCTTGCTGAGACCTGGACAACCAGGTTTAGGGAGTTCCTTACTGAGACCTGGACAACCAGGTGAGGGGAGTTCCTTACTGAGACCTGGACAACCAGGTGAGGGGTGTTCCTTACTGAGACCTAGACAACCAGGTGAGTGAGGGGAGTTCCTTACTGAGACCTAGACAACCAGGTGAGGGGTTTTCCTTACTGAGACCTAGACAACCAGGTGAGTGAGGAGAGTTCCTTACTGAGACAACCAGGTGAGGGGAGTTCCTTACTGAGACCTAGACAACCAGGTGAGGGGAGTTCCTTACTGAGACCCAGACAACCAGGTGAGGGGAGTTCCTTACTGAGACCCAGACAACCAGGTGAGGGGAGTTCCTTACTGAGACCCAGACAACCAGGTGAGGGGAGTTCCTTACTGAGACCTGGACAACCAGGTGAGGGGAGTTCCTTACTGAGACCTGGACAACCAGGTTTAGGGAGTTCCTTACTGAGACCTGGACAACCAGGTGAGGGGAGTTCCTTACTGAGACCTGGACAACCAGGTTTAGGGAGTTCCTTACTGAGACCTGGACAACCAGGTGAGAGGAGTTCCTTACTGAGACGACCAGGTGAGGGGAGTTCCTTACTGAGACCTAGACAACCAGGTGAGGGGTGTTCCTTACTGAGACCTAGACAACCAGGTGAGGGGAGTGCCTTACTGAGACCTAGACAACCAGGTGAGGGGTGTTCCTTACTGAGACCTTGACAACCAGGTGAGGGGAGTTCCTTACTGAGACCTAGACAACAAGGTGAGGGGAGTTCCTTACTGAGACCTAGACAACCAGGTTTAGGGAGTTCCTTACTGAGACCTGGACAACCAGGTGAGGGGAGTTCCTTACTGAAACAACCAGGTGAGGGGAGTTCCTTACTGAGACCTAGACAACCAGGTGAGGGGAGTTCCTTACTGAAACAACCAGGTGAGGGGAGTTCCTTACTGAGACCTAGACAACCAGGTGAGGGGAGTTCCTTACTGAGACAACCAAGTGAGGGGAGTTCCTTACTGAGACCTAGACAACCAGGTGAGGGGAGTTCCTTACTGAGACCTGGACAACCAGGTGAGGGGAGTTCCTTACTGAGACCTGGACAACCAGGTGAGGGGAGTTTCTTACTGAGACCTAGACAACCAGGTGAGGGGAGTTCCTTACTGAGACGACCAGGTGAGGGGAGTTCCTTACTGAGACCTAGACAACCAGGTGAGGAGAGTTCCTTACTGAGACCTAGACAACCAGGTGAGGGGAGTTCCTTACTGAGACCTAGACAACCAGGTGAGGGGAGTTCCTTACTGAGACCTGGACAACCAGGTGAGAGGAGTTCCTTACTGAGACGACCAGGTGAGGGGAGTTCCTTACTGAGACCTAGACAACCAGGTGAGGAGAGTTCCTTACTGAGACCTAGACAACCAGGTGAGGGGAGTTCCTTACTGAGACCTTGACAACCAGGTGAGGGGAGTTCCTTACTGAGACAACCAGGTGAGGGGAGTTCCTTACTGAGACCTAGACAACCAGGTGAGGGGAGTTCCTTACTGAGACCTAGACAACCAGGTTTAGGGAGTTCCTTACTGAGACCTGGACAACCAGGTGAGGGGAGTTACTTACTGAAACAACCAGGTGAGGGGAGTTCCTTACTGAGACCTAGACAACCAGGTGAGGGGAGTTCCTTACTGAGACCTAGACAACCAGGTGAGGGGAGTTCCTTACTGAGACCTGGACAACCAGGTTTAGGGAGTTCCTTACTGAGACCTGGACAACCAGGTGAGGGGAGTTCCTTACTGAGACAACCAGGTGAGAGGAGTTCCTTACTGAGACCTAGACAACCAGGTGAGGAGAGTTCCTTACTGAGACCTAGACAACCAGGTGAGGGGAGTTCCTTACTGAGACCTAGACAACCAGGTGAGGGGAGTTCCTTACTGAGACCTAGACAACCAGGTGAGGGGTGTTCCTTACTGAGACCTAGACAACCAGGTGAGTGAGGGGAGTTCCTTACTGAGACCTAGACAACCAGGTGAGGGGTTTTCCTTACTGAGACCTAGACAACCAGGTGAGTGAGGAGAGTTCCTTACTGAGACCCAGACAAGCAGGTGAGGGGAGTTCCTTACTGAGACCCAGACAACCAGGTGAGGGGAGTTCCTTACTGAGACAACCAGGTGAGCGGAGTTCCTTACTGAGACCTAGACAACCAGGTGAGGGGAGTTCCTTACTGAGACCTGGACAACCAGGTTTAGGGAGTTCCTTACTGAGACCTGGACAACCAGGTTTAGGGAGTTCCTTACTGAGACCTGGACAACCAGGTGAGGGGAGTTCCTTACTGAGACGACCAGGTGAGGAGAGTTCCTTACTGAGACCTAGACAACCAGGTGAGGAGAGTTCCTTACTGAGACCTAGACAACCAGGTGAGGGGAGTGCCTTATTGAGACCTAGACAACCAGGTGAGGGGTGTTCCTTACTGAGACCATGACAACCAGGTGAGGGGAGTTCTTTACTGAGACCTAGAAATCCAGGTGAGGGGAGTTCCTTACTGAGACCTAGACAACCAGGTGAGGGGAGTTCCTTACTGAGACAACCAGGTGAGGGGAGTTCCTTACTGAGACCTAGACAACCAGGTGAGGGGAGTTCCTTACTGAGACCTAGACAACCAGGTGAGGGGAGTTCCTTACTGAGACCTAGACAACCAGGTTTAGGGAGTTCCTTACTGAGACCTAGACAACCAGGTGAGGGGAGTTCCTTACTGAGACCAAGAAGACCAGGTGGGGGGAGTTCCTTACTGAGACCAAGACGACCAGGTGAGGGGAGTTCCTTACTGAGACCTGGACAACCAGGTGAGGGGAGTTCCTTACTGAAACAACCAGGTGAGGGGAGTTCCTTACTGAGACCCAGACAACCAGGTGAGGGGAGTTCCTTACTGAGACCTAGACAACCAGGTGAGGGGAGTTCCTTGCTGAGACCTGGACAACCAGGTTTAGGGAGTTCCTTACTGAGACCTGGACAACCAGGTGAGGGGAGTTCCTTACTGAGACCTGGACAACCAGGTGAGGGGTGTTCCTTACTGAGACCTAGACAACCAGGTGAGTGAGGGGAGTTCCTTACTGAGACCTAGACAACCAGGTGAGGGGTTTTCCTTACTGAGACCTAGACAACCAGGTGAGTGAGGAGAGTTCCTTACTGAGACAACCAGGTGAGGGGAGTTCCTTACTGAGACCTAGACAACCAGGTGAGGGGAGTTCCTTACTGAGACCCAGACAACCAGGTGAGGGGAGTTCCTTACTGAGACCCAGACAACCAGGTGAGGGGAGTTCCTTACTGAGACCCAGACAACCAGGTGAGGGGAGTTCCTTACTGAGACCTGGACAACCAGGTGAGGGGAGTTCCTTACTGAGACCTGGACAACCAGGTTTAGGGAGTTCCTTACTGAGACCTGGACAACCAGGTGAGGGGAGTTCCTTACTGAGACCTGGACAACCAGGTTTAGGGAGTTCCTTACTGAGACCTGGACAACCAGGTGAGAGGAGTTCCTTACTTAGACGACCAGGTGAGGGGAGTTCCTTACTGAGACCTAGACAACCAGGTGAGGGGTGTTCCTTACTGAGACCTAGACAACCAGGTGAGGGGAGTGCCTTACTGAGACCTAGACAACCAGGTGAGGGGTGTTCCTTACTGAGACCTTGACAACCAGGTGAGGGGAGTTCCTTACTGAGACCTAGACAACAAGGTGAGGGGAGTTCCTTACTGAGACCTAGACAACCAGGTTTAGGGAGTTCCTTACTGAGACCTGGACAACCAGGTGAGGGGAGTTCCTTACTGAAACAACCAGGTGAGGGGAGTTCCTTACTGAGACCTAGACAACCAGGTGAGGGGAGTTCCTTACTGAAACAACCAGGTGAGGGGAGTTCCTTACTGAGACCTAGACAACCAGGTGAGGGGAGTTCCTTACTGAGACAACCAAGTGAGGGGAGTTCCTTACTGAGACCTAGACAACCAGGTGAGGGGAGTTCCTTACTGAGACCTGGACAACCAGGTGAGGGGAGTTCCTTACTGAGACCTGGACAACCAGGTGAGGGGAGTTTCTTACTGAGACCTAGACAACCAGGTGAGGGGAGTTCCTTACTGAGACGACCAGGTGAGGGGAGTTCCTTACTGAGACCTAGACAACCAGGTGAGGAGAGTTCCTTACTGAGACCTAGACAACCAGGTGAGGGGAGTTCCTTACTGAGACCTAGACAACCAGGTGAGGGGAGTTCCTTACTGAGACCTGGACAACCAGGTGAGAGGAGTTCCTTACTGAGACGACCAGGTGAGGGGAGTTCCTTACTGAGACCTAGACAACCAGGTGAGGAGAGTTCCTTACTGAGACCTAGACAACCAGGTGAGGGGAGTTCCTTACTGAGACCTTGACAACCAGGTGAGGGGAGTTCCTTACTGAGACAACCAGGTGAGGGGAGTTCCTTACTGAGACCTAGACAACCAGGTGAGGGGAGTTCCTTACTGAGACCTAGACAACCAGGTTTAGGGAGTTCCTTACTGAGACCTGGACAACCAGGTGAGGGGAGTTACTTACTGAAACAACCAGGTGAGGGGAGTTCCTTACTGAGACCTAGACAACCAGGTGAGGGGAGTTCCTTACTGAGACCTAGACAACCAGGTGAGGGGAGTTCCTTACTGAGACCTGGACAACCAGGTTTAGGGAGTTCCTTACTGAGACCTGGACAACCAGGTGAGGGGAGTTCCTTACTGAGACAACCAGGTGAGAGGAGTTCCTTACTGAGACCTACACAACCAGGTGAGGAGAGTTCCTTACTGAGACCTAGACAACCAGGTGAGGGGAGTTCCTTACTGAGACCTAGACAACCAGGTGAGGGGAGTTCCTTACTGAGACCTAGACAACCAGGTGAGGGGTGTTCCTTACTGAGACCTAGACAACCAGGTGAGTGAGGGGAGTTCCTTACTGAGACCTAGACAACCAGGTGAGGGGTTTTCCTTACTGAGACCTAGACAACCAGGTGAGTGAGGAGAGTTCCTTACTGAGACCCAGACAAGCAGGTGAGGGGAGTTCCTTACTGAGACCCAGACAACCAGGTGAGGGGAGTTCCTTACTGAGACAACCAGGTGAGCGGAGTTCCTTACTGAGACCTAGACAACCAGGTGAGGGGAGTTCCTTACTGAGACCTGGACAACCAGGTTTAGGGAGTTCCTTACTGAGACCTGGACAACCAGGTTTAGGGAGTTCCTTACTGAGACCTGGACAACCAGGTGAGGGGAGTTCCTTACTGAGACGACCAGGTGAGGAGAGTTCCTTACTGAGACCTAGACAACCAGGTGAGGAGAGTTCCTTACTGAGACCTAGACAACCAGGTGAGGGGAGTGCCTTATTGAGACCTAGACAACCAGGTGAGGGGTGTTCCTTACTGAGACCATGACAACCAGGTGAGGGGAGTTCTTTACTGAGACCTAGAAATCCAGGTGAGGGGAGTTCCTTACTGAGACCTAGACAACCAGGTGAGGGGAGTTCCTTACTGAGACAACCAGGTGAGGGGAGTTCCTTACTGAGACCTAGACAACCAGGTGAGGGGAGTTCCTTACTGAGACCTAGACAACCAGGTGAGGGGAGTTCCTTACTGAGACCTAGACAACCAGGTTTAGGGAGTTCCTTACTGAGACCTAGACAACCAGGTGAGGGGAGTTCCTTACTGAGACCAAGAAGACCAGGTGGGGGGAGTTCCTTACTGAGACCAAGACGACCAGGTGAGGGGAGTTCCTTACTGAGACCTGGACAACCAGGTGAGGGGAGTTCCTTACTGAAACAACCAGGTGAGGGGAGTTCCTTACTGAGACCTAGACAACCAGGTGAGGGGAGTTCCTTACTGAAACAACCAGGTGAGGGGAGTTCCTTACTGAGACCTAGACAACCAGGTGAGGGGAGTTCCTTACTGAGACCCAGACAACCAGGTGAGGGGAGTTCCTTACTGAGACAACCAGGTGAGGGGAGTTCCTTACTGAGACCTAGACAACCAGGTGAGGGGAGTTCCTTACTGAGACCTGGACAACCAGGTGAGGGGAGTTCCTTACTGAGACCTGGACAACCAGGTTTAGGGAGTTCCTTACTGAGACCTGGACAACCAGGTGAGAGGAGTTCCTTACTGAGACCTAGACAACCAGGTGAGGAGAGTTCCTTACTGAGACCTAGACAACCAGGTGAGGGGAGTGCCTTACTGAGACCTAGACAACCAGGTGAGGGGAGTTCCTTACTGAGACCTAGACAACCAGGTGAGGGGTGTTCCTTACTGAGACCTTGACAACCAGGTGAGGGGAGTTACTTACTGAGACCTAGACAACCAGGTGAGGGGAGTTCCTTACTGAGACCTAGACAACCAGGTGAGGGGAGTTCCTTACTGAGACAACCAGGTGAGGGGAGTTCCTTACTGAGACCTAGACAACCAGGTGAGGGGAGTTCCTTACTGAGACAACCAGGTGAGGAGAGTTCCTTACTGAGACCTAGACAACCAGGTGAGGGGTGTTCCTTACTGAGACCTTGACAACCAGGTGAGGGGAGTTCCTTACTGAGACAACCAGGTGAGGGGAGTTCCTTACTGAGACCTAGACAACCAGGTGAGGGGAGTTCCTTACTGAGACCTAGACAACCAGGTTTAGGGAGTTCCTTACTGAGACCTAGACAACCAGGTTTAGGGAGTTCCTTACTGAGACCTGGACAACCAGGTGAGGGGAGTTACTTACTGAAACAACCAGGTGAGGGGAGTTCCTTACTGAGACCTAGACAACCAGGTGAGGGGAATTCCTTACTGAGACCTAGACAACCAGGTGAGGGGAGTTCCTTACTGAGACCTGGACAACCAGGTTTAGGGAGTTCCTTACTGAGACCTGGACAACCAGGTGAGGGGAGTTCCTTACTGAGACCTGGACAACCAGGTTTAGGGAGTTCCTTACTGAGACCTGGACAACCAGGTGAGAGGAGTTCCTTACTGAGACCTAGACAACCAGGTGAGGGGAGTTCCTTACTGAGACCTAGACAACCAGGTGAGGGGAGTGCCTTACTGAGACCTAGACAACCAGGTGAGGGGTGTTCCTTACTGAGACCTAGACAACCAGGTGAGTGAGGGGAGTTCCTTACTGAGACCTAGACAACCAGGTGAGGGGTGTTCCTTACTGAGACCTAGACAACCAGGTGAGTGAGGGGAGTTCCTTACTGAGACCTAGACAACCAGGTGAGGGGTTTTCCTTACTGAGACCTAGACAACCAGGTGAGTGAGGAGAGTTCCTTACTGAGACCCAGACAACCAGGTGAGGGGAGTTCCTTACTGAGACCCAGACAACCAGGTGAGGGGAGTTCCTTACTGAGACAACCAGGTGAGCGGTGTTCCTTACTGAGACCTAGACAACCAGGTGAGGGGAGTTCCTTACTGAGACCTGGACAACCAGGTTTAGGGAGTTCCTTACTGAGACCTGGACAACCAGGTTTAGGGAGTTCCTTACTGAGACCTGGACAACCAGGTGAGGGGAGTTCCTTACTGAGACCTGGACAACCAGGTTTAGGGAGTTCCTTACTGAGACCTGGACAACCAGGTGAGAGGAGTTCCTTACTGAGACGACCAGGTGAGGGGAGTTCCTTACTGAGACCTAGACAACCAGGTGAGGAGAGTTCCTTACTGAGACCTAGACAACCAGGTGAGGGGAGTGCCTTATTGAGACCTAGACAACCAGGTGAGGGGTGTTCCTTACTGAGACCATGACAACCAGGTGAGGGGAGTTCTTTACTGAGACCTAGAAATCCAGGTGAGGGGAGTTCCTTACTGAGACCTAGACAACCAGGTGAGGGGAGTTCCTTACTGAGACAACCAGGTGAGGGGAGTTCCTTACTGAGAACTAGACAACCAGGTGAGGGGAGTTCCTTACTGAGACCTAGACAACCAGGTGAGGGGAGTTCCTTACTGAGACCTAGACAACCAGGTTTAGGGAGTTCCTTACTGAGACCTAGACAACCAGGTGAGGGGAGTTCCTTACTGAGACCAAGACGACCAGGTGAGGGGAGTTCCTTACTGAGACCAAGACGACCAGGTGAGGGGAGTTCCTTACTGAGACCTGGACAACCAGGTGAGGGGAGTTCCTTACTGAAACAACCAGGTGAGGGGAGTTCCTTACTGAGACCTAGACAACCAGGTGAGGGGAGTTCCTTACTGAAACAACCAGGTGAGGGGAGTTCCTTACTGAGACCTAGACAACCAGGTGAGGGGAGTTCCTTACTGAGACCCAGACAACCAGGTGAGGGGAGTTCCTTACTGAGACAACCAGGTGAGGGGAGTTCCTTACTGAGACCTAGACAACCAGGTGAGGGGAGTTCCTTACTGAGACCTGGACAACCAGGTGAGGGGAGTTCCTTACTGAGACCTGGACAACCAGGTTTAGGGAGTTCCTTACTGAGACCTGGACAACCAGGTGAGAGGAGTTCCTTACTGAGACGACCAGGTGAGGGGAGTTCCTTACTGAGACCTAGACAACCAGGTGAGGAGAGTTCCTTACTGAGACCTAGACAACCAGGTGAGGGGAGTGCCTTACTGAGACCTAGACAACCAGGTGAGGGGAGTTCCTTACTGAGAACTAGACAACCAGGTGAGGGGTGTTCCTTACTGAGACCTAGACAACCAGGTGAGGGGAGTTCCTTACTGAGACCTAGACAACCAGATGAGGGGAGTTCCTTACTGAGACCTAGACAACCAGGTGAGGGGGAGTTCCTTACTGAGACCTAGACAACCAGGTGAGGGGTGTTCCTTACTGAGACCTAGACAACCAGGTGAGGGGAGTTCCTTACTGAGACCTAGACAACCAGGTGAGGGGAGTTCCTTACTGAGACCTAGACAACCAGGTGAGGGGAGTTCCTTACTGAGACAACCAGGTGAGGGGAGTTCCTTACTGAGACCTAGACAACCAGGTGAGGGGAGTTCCTTACTGAGACCTAGACAACCAGGTTTAGGGAGTTCCTTACTGAGACCTGGACAACCAGGTGAGGGGAGTTCCTTACTGAAACAACCAGGTGAGGGGAGTTCCTTACTGAGACCTAGACAACCAGGTGAGGGGAGCTCCTTACTGAAACAATCAGGTGAGGGGAGTTCCTTACTGAGACCTAGACAACCAGGTGAGGGGAGTTCCTTACTGAGACCCAGACAACCAGGTGAGGGGAGTTCCTTACTGAGACCTAGACAACCAGGTGAGGGGAGTTCCTTACTGAGACCTGGACAACCAGGTTTAGGGAGTTCCTTACTGAGACCTGGACAACCAGGTGAGGGGAGTTCCTTACTGAGACCTGGACAACCAGGTTTAGGGAGTTCCTTACTGAGACCTGGACAACCAGGTGAGAGGAGTTCCTTACTGAGACGACCAGGTGAGGGGAGTTCCTTACTGAGACCTAGACAACCAGGTGAGGAGAGTTCCTTACTGAGACCTAGACAACCAGGTGAGGGGAGTTCCTTACTGAGACCTAGACAACCAGGGGAGGGGAGTTCCTTACTGAGACCTAGACAACCAGGTGAGGGGAGTTCCTTACTGAGACCTGGACAACCAGGTGAGAGGAGTTCCTTACTGAGACGACCAGGTGAGGGGAGTTCCTTACTGAGACCTAGACAACCAGGTGAGGAGAGTTCCTCACTGAGACCTAGACAACCAGGTGAGGGGTGTTCCTTACTGAGACCTTGACAACCAGGTGAGGGGAGTTCCTTACTGAGACAACCAGGTGAGGGGAGTTCCTTACTGAGACCTAGACAACCAGGTGAGGGGAGTTCCTTACTGAGACCTAGACAACCAGGTTTAGGGAGTTCCTTACTGAGACCTGGACAACCAGGTGAGGGGAGTTCCTTACTGAAACAACCAGGTGAGGGGAGTTCCTTACTGAGACCTAGACAACCAGGTGAGGGAAGTTCCTTACTGAAACAACCAGGTGAGGGGAGTTCCTTACTGAGACCTAGACAACCAGGTGAGGGGAGTTCCTTACTGAGACCTGGACAACCAGGTTTAGGGAGTTCCTTACTGAGACCTGGACAACCAGGTGAGAGGAGTTCCTTACTGAGACAACCAGGTGAGAGGAGTTCCTTACTGAGACCTGGACAACCAGGTGAGGGGAGTTCCTTACTGAGACCTAGACAACCAGGTGAGGGGAGTTCCTTACTGAGACCTAGACAACCAGGTGAGGGGTGTTCCTTACTGAGACCTAGACAACCAGGTGAGTGAGGGGAGTTCCTTACTGAGACCTAGACAACCAGGTGAGGGGTTTTCCTTACTGAGACCTAGACAACCAGGTGAGTGAGGAGAGTTCCTTACTGAGACCCAGACAACCAGGTGAGGGGAGTTCCTTACTGAGACCCAGACAACCAGGTGAGGGGAGTTCCTTACTGAGACAACCAGGTGAGCGGAGTTCCTTACTGAGACCTAGACAACCAGGTGAGGAGAGTTCCTTACTGAGACCTAGACAACCAGGTGAGGGGAGTGCCTTACTGAGACCTAGACAACCAGGTGAGGGGTGTTCCTTACTGAGACCTTGACAACCAGGTGAGGGGAGTTCCTTACTGAGACCTAGACAACCAGGTGAGGGGAGTTCCTTACTGAGACCTAGACAACCAGGTGAGGGGAGTTCCTTACTGAGACAACCAGGTGAGGGGAGTTCCTTACTGAGACCTAGACAACCAGGTGAGGGGAGTTCCTTACTGAGACCTAGACAACCAGGTTTAGGGAGTTCCTTACTGAGACCTAGACAACCAGGTGAGGGGAGTTCCTTACTGAGACCTAGACAACCAGGTGAGGGGAGTTCCTTACTGAGACCAAGACGACCAGGTGAGGGGAGTTCCTTACTGAGACCAAGACGACCAGGTGAGGGGAGTTCCTTACTGAGACCTGGACAACCAGGTGAGGGGAGTTCCTTACTGAAACAACCAGGTGAGGGGAGTTCCTTACTGAGACCTAGACAACCAGGTGAGGGGAGTTCCTTACTGAGACCTAGACAACCAGGTGAGGGGAGTTCCTTACTGAAACAACCAGGTGAGGGGAGTTCCTTACTGAGACCTAGACAACCAGGTGAGGGGAGTTCCTTACTGAGACCTGGACAACCAGGTGAGGGGAGTTCCTTACTGAGACCTGGACAACCAGGTTTAGGGAGTTCCTTACTGAGACCTGGACAACCAGGTGAGAGGAGTTCCTTACTGAGACGACCAGGTGAGGGGAGTTCCTTACTGAGACCTAGACAACCAGGTGAGGAGAGTTCCTTACTGAGACCTAGACAACCAGGTGAGGGGAGTGCCTTACTGAGACCTAGACAACCAGGTGAGGGGTGTTCCTTACTGAGACCTTGACAACCAGGTGAGGGGAGTTCCTTACTGAGACCCAGACAACCAGGTGAGGGGAGTTCCTTTCTGAGACAACCAGGTGAGGGGAGTTCCTTACTGAGACCTAGACAACCAGGTGAGGGGAGTTCCTTACTGAGACCTGGACAACCAGGTGAGGGGAGTTCCTTACTGAGACCTGGACAACCAGGTGAGGGGAGTTCCTTACTGAGACCTGGACAACCAGGTTTAGGGAGTTCCTTACTGAGACCTGGACAACCAGGTGAGGGGAGTTCCTTACTGAGACCTGGACAACCAGGTTTAGGGAGTTCCTTACTGAGACCTGGACAACCAGGTGAGGGGAGTTCCTTACTGAAACAACCAGGTGAGGGGAGTTCCTTACTGAGACCTAGACAACCAGGTGAGGGGAGTTCCTTACTGAAACAACCAGGTGAGGGGAGTTCCTTACTGAGACCTAGACAACCAGGTGAGGGGAGTTCCTTACTGAGACCCAGACAACCAGGTGAGGGGAGTTCCTTACTGAGACCTGGACAACCAGGTGAGAGGAGTTCCTTACTGAGACGACCAGGTGAGGGGAGTTCCTTACTGAGACCTAGACAACCAGGTGAGGAGAGTTCCTTACTGAGACCTAGACAACCAGGTGAGGGGAGTTTCTTACTGAGACCTGGACAACCAGGTGAGAGGAGTTCCTTACTGAGACGACCAGGTGAGGGGAGTTCCTTACTGAGACCTAGACAACCAGGTGAGGAGAGTTCCTTACTGAGACCTAGACAACCAGGTGAGGGGTGTTCCTTACTGAGACCTTGACAACCAGGTGAGGGGAGTTCCTTACTGAGACAACCAGGTGAGGGGAGTTCCTTACTGAGACCTAGACAACCAGGTGAGGGGAGTTCCTTACTGAGACCTAGACAACCAGGTTTATGGAGTTCCTTACTGAGACCTGGACAACCAGGTGAGGGGAGTTCCTTACTGAAACAACCAGGTGAGGGGAGTTCCTTACTGAGACCTAGACAACCAGGTGAGGGGAGTTCCTTACTGAGACCTAGACAACCAGGTGAGGGGAGTTCCTTACTGAGACCTGGACAACCAGGTTTAGGGAGTTCCTTACTGAGACCTGGACAACCAGGTGAGGAGAGTTCCTTACTGAGACAACCAGGTGAGAGGAGTTCCTTACTGAGACCTACACAACAAGGTGAGGAGAGTTCCTTACTGAGACCTAGACAACCAGGTGAGGGGAGTTCCTTACTGAGACCTAGACAACCAGGTGAGGGGAGTTCCTTACTGAGACCTAGACAACCAGGTGAGGGGTGTTCCTTACTGAGACCTAGACAACCAGGTGAGTGAGGGGAGTTCCTTACTGAGACCTAGACAACCAGGTGAGGGGTTTTCCTTACTGAGACCTAGACAACCAGGTGAGTGAGGAGAGTTCCTTACTGAGACCCAGACAACCAGGTGAGGGGAGTTCCTTACTGAGACCCAGACAACCAGGTGAGGGGAGTTCCTTACTGAGACCTGGACAACCAGGTTTAGGGAGTTCCTTACTGAGACCTGGACAACCAGGTGAGAGGAGTTCCTTACTGAGACGACCAGGTGAGGGGAGTTCCTTACTGAGACCTAGACAACCAGGTGAGGGGAGTGCCTTACTGAGACCTAGACAACCAGGTGAGGGGAGTTCCTTACTGAGACCTAGACAACCAGGTGAGGGGTGTTCCTTACTGAGACCTTGACAACCAGGTGAGGGGAGTTACTTACTGAGACCTAGACAACCAGGTGAGGGGAGTTCCTTACTGAGACAACCAGGTGAGGGGAGGTCCTTACTGAGACCTAGACAACCAGGTGAGGGGTGTTCCTTACTGAGACCTAGACAACCAGGTGAGGGGAGTTCCTTACTGAGACCTAGACAACCAGATGAGGGGAGTTCCTTACTGAGACCTAGACAACCAGGTGAGGGGAGTTCCTTACTGAGACCTAGACAACCAGGTGAGGGGTGTTCCTTACTGAGACCTAGACAACCAGGTGAGGGGAGTTCCTTACTGAGACCTAGACAACCAGGTGAGGGGAGTTCCTTACTGAGACCTAGACAACCAGGTGAGGGGAGTTCCTTACTGAGACAACCAGGTGAGGGGAGTTCCTTACTGAGACCTAGACAACCAGGTGAGGGGAGTTCCTTACTGAGACCTAGACAACCAGGTTTAGGGAGTTCCTTACTGAGACCTGGACAACCAGGTGAGGGGAGTTCCTTACTGAAACAACCAGGTGAGGGGAGTTCCTTACTGAGACCTAGACAACCAGGTGAGGGGAGCTCCTTACTGAAACAACCAGGTGAGGGGAGTTCCTTACTGAGACCTAGACAACCAGGTGAGGGGAGTTCCTTACTGAGACCCAGACAACCAGGTGAGGGGAGTTCCTTACTGAAACCTAGACAACCAGGTGAGGGGAGTTCCTTACTGAGACCTGGACAACCAGGTTTAGGGAGTTCCTTACTGAGACCTGGACAACCAGGTGAGGGGAGTTCCTTACTGAGACCTGGACAACCAGGTTTAGGGAGTTCCTTACTGAGACCTGGACAACCAGGTGAGAGGAGTTCCTTACTGAGACGACCAGGTGAGGGGAGTTCCTTACTGAGACCTAGACAACCAGGTGAGGAGAGTTCCTTACTGAGACCTAGACAACCAGGTGAGGGGAGTTCCTTACTGAGACCTAGACAACCAGGTGAGGGGAGTTCCTTACTGAGACCTGGACAACCAGGTGAGAGGAGTTCCTTACTGAGACGACCAGGTGAGGGGAGTTCCTTACTGAGACCTAGACAACCAGGTGAGGAGAGTTCCTTACTGAGACCTGGACAACCAGGTGAGGGGTGTTCCTTACTGAGACCTGGACAACCAGGTGAGGAGAGTTCCTTACTGAGACAACCAGGTGAGAGGAGTTCCTTACTGAGACCTACACAACAAGGTGAGGAGAGTTCCTTACTGAGACCTAGACAACCAGGTGAGGGGAGTTCCTTACTGAGACCTAGACAACCAGGTGAGGGGAGTTCCTTACTGAGACCTAGACAACCAGGTGAGGGGTGTTCCTTACTGAGACCTAGACAACCAGGTGAGTGAGGGGAGTTCCTTACTGAGACCTAGACAACCAGGTGAGGGGTTTTCCTTACTGAGACCTAGACAACCAGGTGAGTGAGGAGAGTTCCTTACTGAGACCCAGACAACCAGGTGAGGGGTTTTCCTTACTGAGACCTAGACAACCAGGTGAGTGAGGAGAGTTCCTTACTGAGACCCAGACAACCAGGTGAGGGGAGTTCCTTACTGAGACCCAGACAACCAGGTGAGGGGAGTTCCTTACTGAGACCTGGACAACCAGGTTTAGGGAGTTCCTTACTGAGACCTGGACAACCAGGTGAGAGGAGTTCCTTACTGAGACGACCAGGTGAGGGGAGTTCCTTACTGAGACCTAGACAACCAGGTGAGGAGAGTTCCTTACTGAGACCTAGACAACCAGGTGAGGGGAGTTCCTTACTGAGACCTAGACAACCAGGTGAGGGGAGTTCCTTACTGAAACAACCAGGTGAGGGGAGTTCCTTACTGAGACCTAGACAACCAGGTGAGGGGAGTTCCTTACTGAGACCTGGACAACCAGGTGAGGGGAGTTCCTTACTGAGACCTGGACAACCAGGTGAGGGGTGTTCCTTACTGAGACCTTGACAACCAGGTGAGGGGAGTTCCTTACTGAGACCCAGACAACCAGGTGAGGGGAGTTCCTTACTGAAACAACCAGGTGAGGGGAGTTCCTTACTGAGACCTGGACAACCAGGTGAGGGGAGTTCCTTACTGAGACCTGGACAACCAGGTGAGGGGAGTTCCTTACTGAGACCTGGACAACCAGGTGAGGGGAGTTCCTTACTGAGACCTGGACAACCAGGTTTAGGGAGTTCCTTACTGAGACCTGGACAACCAGGTGAGGGGAGTTCCTTACTGAAACAACCAGGTGAGGGGAGTTCCTTACTGAAACAACCAGGTGAGGGGAGTTCCTTACTGAGACCTAGACAACCAGGTGAGGGGTGTTCTTTACTGAGACCTTGACAACCAGGTGAGGGGAGTTCCTTACTGAGACCCAGACAACCAGGTGAGGGGAGTTCCTTACTGAGACAACCAGGTGAGGGGAGTTCCTTACTGAGACCTAGACAACCAGGTGAGGGGAGTTCCTTACTGAGACCTGGACAACCAGGTTTAGGGAGTTCCTTACTGAGACCTGGACAACCAGGTGAGGGGAGTTCCTTACTGAAACAACCAGGTGAGGGGAGTTCCTTACTGAAACAACCAGGTGAGGGGAGTTCCTTACTGAGACCTAGACAACCAGGTGAGGGGTGTTCTTTACTGAGACCTTGACAACCAGGTGAGGGGAGTTCCTTACTGAGACCCAGACAACCAGGTGAGGGGAGTTCCTTACTGAGACAACCAGGTGAGGGGAGTTCCTTACTGAGACCTAGACAACCAGGTGAGGGGAGTTCCTTACTGAGACCTGGACAACCAGGTGAGGGGAGTTCCTTACTGAGACCTGGACAACCAGGTGAGGGGAGTTCCTTACTGAGACCTGGACAACCAGGTTTAGGGAGTTCCTTACTGAGACCTGGACAACCAGGTGAGGGGAGTTCCTTACTGAAACAACCAGGTGAGGGGAGTTCCTTACTGAGACCTAGACAACCAGGTGAGGGAAGTTCCTTACTGAAACAACCAGGTGAGGGGAGTTCCTTACTGAGACCTAGACAACCAGGTGAGGGGAGTTCCTTACTGAGACCTGGACAACCAGGTTTAGGGAGTTCCTTACTGAGACCTGGACAACCAGGTGAGAGGAGTTCCTTACTGAGACAACCAGGTGAGAGGAGTTCCTTACTGAGACCTAGACAACCAGGTGAGGGGAGTTCCTTACTGAGACCTAGACAACCAGGTGAGGGGAGTTCCTTACTGAGACCTAGACAACCAGGTGAGGGGTGTTCCTTACTGAGACCTAGACAACCAGGTGAGTGAGGGGAGTTCCTTACTGAGACCTAGACAACCAGGTGAGGGGTTTTCCTTACTGAGACCTAGACAACCAGGTGAGTGAGGAGAGTTCCTTACTGAGACCCAGACAACCAGGTGAGGGGAGTTCCTTACTGAGACCCAGACAACCAGGTGAGGGGAGTTCCTTACTGAGACAACCAGGTGAGCGGAGTTCCTTACTGAGACCTAGACAACCAGGTGAGGAGAGTTCCTTACTGAGACCTAGACAACCAGGTGAGGGGAGTGCCTTACTGAGACCTAGACAACCAGGTGAGGGGTGTTCCTTACTGAGACCTTGACAACCAGGTGAGGGGAGTTCCTTACTGAGACCTAGACAACCAGGTGAGGGGAGTTCCTTACTGAGACCTAGACAACCAGGTGAGGGGAGTTCCTTACTGAGACAACCAGGTGAGGGGAGTTCCTTACTGAGACCTAGACAACCAGGTGAGGGGAGTTCCTTACTGAGACCTAGACAACCAGGTTTAGGGAGTTCCTTACTGAGACCTAGACAACCAGGTGAGGGGAGTTCCTTACTGAGACCTAGACAACCAGGTGAGGGGAGTTCTTTACTGAGACCAAGACGACCAGGTGAGGGGAGTTCCTTACTGAGACCAAGACGACCAGGTGAGGGGAGTTCCTTACTGAGACCTGGACAACCAGGTGAGGGGAGTTCCTTACTGAAACAACCAGGTGAGGGGAGTTCCTTACTGAGACCTAGACAACCAGGTGAGGGGAGTTCCTTACTGAGACCTAGACAACCAGGTGAGGGGAGTTCCTTACTGAAACAACCAGGTGAGGGGAGTTCCTTACTGAGACCTAGACAACCAGGTGAGGGGAGTTCCTTACTGAGACCTGGACAACCAGGTGAGGGGAGTTCCTTACTGAGACCTGGACAACCAGGTGAGGGGTGTTCCTTACTGAGACCTTGACAACCAGGTGAGGGGAGTTCCTTACTGAGACCCAGACAACCAGGTGAGGGGAGTTCCTTACTGAAACAACCAGGTGAGGGGAGTTCCTTACTGAGACCTAGACAACCAGGTGAGGGGAGTTCCTTACTGAGACCTGGACAACCAGGTGAGGGGAGTTCCTTACTGAGACCTGGACAACCAGGTGAGGGGAGTTCCTTACTGAGACCTGGACAACCAGGTTTAGGGAGTTCCTTACTGAGACCTGGACAACCAGGTGAGGGGAGTTCCTTACTGAAACAACCAGGTGAGGGGAGTTCCTTACTGAGACCTAGACAACCAGGTGAGGGGAGTTCCTTACTGAAACAACCAGGTGAGGGGAGTTCCTTACTGAGACCTAGACAACCAGGTGAGGGGTGTTCTTTACTGAGACCTTGACAACCAGGTGAGGGGAGTTCCTTACTGAGACCCAGACAACCAGGTGAGGGGAGTTCCTTACTGAGACAACCAGGTGAGGGGAGTTCCTTACTGAGACCTAGACAACCAGGTGAGGGGAGTTCCTTACTGAGACCTGGACAACCAGGTGAGGGGAGTTCCTTACTGAGACCTGGACAACCAGGTGAGGGGAGTTCCTTACTGAGACCTGGACAACCAGGTTTAGGGAGTTCCTTACTGAGACCTGGACAACCAGGTGAGGGGAGTTCCTTACTGAAACAACCAGGTGAGGGGAGTTCCTTACTGAGACCTAGACAACCAGGTGAGGGGAGTTCCTTACTGAAACAACCAGGTGAGGGGAGTTCCTTACTGAGACCTAGACAACCAGGTGAGGGGAGTTCCTTACTGAGACCCAGACAACCAGGTGAGGGGAGTTCCTTACTGAGACCTGGACAACCAGGTGAGAGGAGTTCCTTACTGAGACGACCAGGTGAGGGGAGTTCCTTACTGAGACCTAGACAACCAGGTGAGGAGAGTTCCTTACTGAGACCTAGACAACCAGGTGAGGGGAGTTCCTTACTGAGACCTAGACAACCAGGTGAGGGGAGTTCCTTACTGAGACCTGGACAACCAGGTGAGAGGAGTTCCTTACTGAGACGACCAGGTGAGGGGAGTTCCTTACTGAGACCTAGACAACCAGGTGAGGAGAGTTCCTTACTGAGACCTAGACAACCAGGTGAGGGGTGTTCCTTACTGAGACCTTGACAACCAGGTGAGGGGAGTTCCTTACTGAGACAACCAGGTGAGGGGAGTTCCTTACTGAGACAACCAGGTGAGGGGAGTTCCTTACTGAGACCTAGACAACCAGGTGAGGGGAGTTCCTTACTGAGACCTAGACAACCAGGTTTAGGGAGTTCCTTACTGAGACCTGGACAACCAGGTGAGGGGAGTTCCTTACTGAAACAACCAGGTGAGGGGAGTTCCTTACTGAGACCTAGACAACCAGGTGAGGGGAGTTCCTTACTGAGACCTAGACAACCAGGTGAGGGGAGTTCCTTACTGAGACCTGGACAACCAGGTTTAGGGAGTTCCTTACTGAGACCTGGACAACCAGGTGAGGAGAGTTCCTTACTGAGACAACCAGGTGAGAGGAGTTCCTTACTGAGACAACCAGGTGAGAGGAGTTCCTTACTGAGACCTACACAACAAGGTGAGGAGAGTTCCTTACTGAGACCTAGACAACCAGGTGAGGGGAGTTCCTTACTGAGACCTAGACAACCAGGTGAGGGGAGTTCCTTACTGAGACCTAGACAACCAGGTGAGGGGTGTTCCTTACTGAGACCTAGACAACCAGGTGAGTGAGGGGAGTTCCTTACTGAGACCTAGACAACCAGGTGAGGGGTTTTCCTTACTGAGACCTAGACAACCAGGTGAGTGAGGAGAGTTCCTTACTGAGACCCAGACAACCAGGTGAGGGGAGTTCCTTACTGAGACCCAGACAACCAGGTGAGGGGAGTTCCTTACTGAGACCTAGACAACCAGGTGAGGGGAGTTCCTTACTGAGACCTAGACAACCAGGTGAGGAGAGTTCCTTACTGAGACCTAGACAACCAGGTGAGGGGTGTTCCTTACTGAGACCTTGACAACCAGGCGAGGGGAGTTCCTTACTGAGACAACCAGGTGAGGGGAGTTCCTTACTGAGACCTAGACAACCAGGTGAGGGGAGTTCCTTACTGAGACCTAGACAACCAGGTTTAGGGAGTTCCTTACTGAGACCTAGACAACCAGGTGAGGGGAGTTCCTTACTGAAACAACCAGGTGAGGGGAGTTCCTTACTGAGACCTAGACAACCAGGTGAGGGGAGTTCCTTAATGAGACCTAGACAACCAGGTGAGGGGAGTTCCTTACTGAGACCTGGACAACCAGGTTTAGGGGAGTTCCTTACTGAGACCTGGACAACCAGGTGAGGGGAGTTCCTTACTGAGACCTAGACAACCAGGTGAGGGGTTTTCCTTACTGAGACCTAGACAACCAGGTGAGTGAGGGGAGTTCCTTACTGAGACCCAGACAACCAGGTGAGGGGAGTTCCTTACTGAGACCCAGACAACCAGGTGAGGGGAGTTCCTTACTGAGACAACCAGGTGAGCGGAGTTCCTTACTGAGACCTAGACAACCAGGTGAGGGGAGTTCCTTACTGAGACCTGGACAACCAGGTGAGGGGAGTTCCTTACTGAGACCTGGACAACCAGGTTTAGGGAGTTCCTTACTGAGACCTGGACAACCAGGTGAGGGGAGTTCCTTACTGAGACCTGGACAACCAGGTTTAGGGAGTTCCTTACTGAGACCTGGACAACCAGGTGAGAGGAGTTCCTTACTGAGACGACCAGGTGAGGGGAGTTCCTTACTGAGACCTTGACAACCAGGTGAGGAGAGTTCCTTACTGAGACCTGGACAACCAGGTGAGGGGAGTGCCTTACTGAGACCTAGACAACCAGGTGAGGGGAGTTCCTTACTGAGACCTAGACAACCAGGTGAGGGGAGTTCCTTACTGAGACCTATACAACCAGGTGAGGGGAGTTCCTTACTGAGACCTAGACAACCAGGTTTAGGGAGTTCCTTACTGAGACCTAGACAACCAGGTGAGGGGAGTTCCTTACTGAGACCTAGACAACCAGGTGAGGGGAGTTCCTTACTGAGACCAAGACGACCAGGTGAGGGGAGTTCCTTACTGAGACCAAGACGACCAGGTGAGGGGAGTTCCTTACTGAGACCTGGACAACCAGGTGAGGGGAGTTCCTTACTGAAACAACCAGGTGAGGGGAGTTCCTTACTGAGACCTAGACAACCAGGTGAGGGGAGTTCCTTACTGAAACAACCAGGTGAGGGGAGTTCCTTACTGAGACCTAGACAACCAGGTGAGGGGAGTTCCTTACTGAGACCCAGACAACCAGGTGAGGGGAGTTCCTTACTGAGACAACCAGGTGAGGGGAGTTCCTTACTGAGACCTAGACAACCAGGTGAGGGGAGTTCCTTACTGAGACCTGGACAACCAGGTGAGGGGAGTTCCTTACTGAGACCTGGACAACCAGGTGAGGGGAGTTCCTTACTGAGACCTGGACAACCAGGTTTAGGGAGTTCCTTACTGAGACCTGGACAACCAGGTGAGAGGAGTTCCTTACTGAGACGACCAGGTGAGGGGAGTTCCTTACTGAGACCTAGACAACCAGGTGAGGAGAGTTCCTTACTGAGACCTAGACAACCAGGTGAGGGGAGTGCCTTACTGAGACCTAGACAACCAGGTGAGGGGAGTTCCTTACTGAGACCTAGACAACCAGGTGAGGGGTGTTCCTTACTGAGACCTTGACAACCAGGTGAGGGGAGTTCCTTACTGAGACCTAGACAACCAGGTGAGGGGAGTTCCTTACTGAGACCTAGACAACCAGGTGAGGGGAGCTCCTTACTGAGACAACCAGGTGAGGGGAGTTCCTTACTGAGACCTAGACAACCAGGTGAGGGGAGTTCCTTACTGAGACAACCAGGTGAGGGGTGTTCCTTACTGAGACCTAGACAACCAGGTGAGGGGAGTTCCTTACTGAGACCTAGACAACCAGGTGAGGGGTGTTCCTTACTGAGACCTAGACAACCAGGTGAGGGGAGTTCCTTACTGAGACCTAGACAACCAGATGAGGGGAGTTCCTTACTGAGACCTTGACAACCAGGTGAGGGGAGTTCCTTACTGAGACCCAGACAACCAGGTGAGGGGAGTTCCTTACTGAGACAACCAGGTGAGGGGAGTTCCTTACTGAGACCTAGACAACCAGATGAGGGGAGTTCCTTACTGAGACCTGGACAACCAGGTGAGGGGAGTTCCTTACTGAGACCTGGACAACCAGGTGAGGGGAGTTCCTTACTGAGACCTGGACAACCAGGTTTAGGGAGTTCCTTACTGAGACCTGGACAACCAGGTGAGGGGAGTTCCTTACTGAAACAACCAGGTGAGGGGAGTTCCTTACTGAGACCTAGACAACCAGGTGAGGGGAGTTCCTTACTGAAACAACCAGGTGAGGGGAGTTCCTTACTGAGACCCAGACAACCAGGTGAGGGGAGTTCCTTACTGAGACCTGGACAACCAGGTGAGAGGAGTTCCTTACTGAGACGACCAGGTGAGGGGAGTTCCTTACTGAGACCTAGACAACCAGGTGAGGGGAGTTCCTTACTGAGACCTGGACAACCAGGTGAGGGGAGTTCCTTACTGAGACCTGGACAACCAGGTGAGGGGAGTTCCTTACTGAGACCTGGACAACCAGGTTTAGGGAGTTCCTTACTGAGACCTGGACAACCAGGTGAGAGGAGTTCCTTACTGAGACGACCAGGTGAGGGGAGTTCCTTACTGAGACCTAGACAACCAGGTGAGGAGAGTTCCTTACTGAGACCTAGACAACCAGGTGAGGGGAGTGCCTTACTGAGACCTAGACAACCAGGTGAGGGGAGTTCCTTACTGAGACCTAGACAACCAGGTGAGGGGTGTTCCTTACTGAGACCTTGACAACCAGGTGAGGGGAGTTCCTTACTGAGACCTAGACAACCAGGTGAGGGGAGTTCCTTACTGAGACCTAGACAACCAGGTGAGGGGAGCTCCTTACTGAGACAACCAGGTGAGGGGAGTTCCTTACTGAGACCTAGACAACCAGGTGAGGGGTGTTCCTTACTGAGACCTAGACAACCAGGTGAGGGGAGTTCCTTACTGAGACCTAGACAACCAGATGAGGGGAGTTCCTTACTGAGACCTTGACAACCAGGTGAGGGGAGTTCCTTACTGAGACCCAGACAACCAGGTGAGGGGAGTTCCTTACTGAGACAACCAGGTGAGGGGAGTTCCTTACTGAGACCTAGACAACCAGGTGAGGGGAGTTCCTTACTGAGACCTGGACAACCAGGTGAGGGGAGTTCCTTACTGAGACCTGGACAACCAGGTGAGGGGAGTTCCTTACTGAGACCTGGACAACCAGGTTTAGGGAGTTCCTTACTGAGACCTGGACAACCAGGTGAGGGGAGTTCCTTACTGAAACAACCAGGTGAGGGGAGTTCCTTACTGAGACCTAGACAACCAGGTGAGGGGAGTTCCTTACTGAAACAACCAGGTGAGGGGAGTTCCTTACTGAGACCTAGACAACCAGGTGAGGGGAGAGCCTTACTGAGACCCAGACAACCAGGTGAGGGGAGTTCCTTACTGAGACCTGGACAACCAGGTGAGAGGAGTTCCTTACTGAGACGACCAGGTGAGGGGAGTTCCTTACTGAGACCTAGACAACCAGGTGTGGAGAGTTCCTTACTGAGACCTAGACAACCAGGTGAGGGGAGTTCCTTACTGAGACCTAGACAACCAGGTGAGGGGAGTTCCTTACTGAGACCTGGACAACCAGGTGAGAGGAGTTCCTTACTGAGACGACCAGGTGAGGGGAGTTCCTTACTGAGACCTAGACAACCAGGTGAGGAGAGTTCCTTACTGAGACCTAGACGACCAGGTGAGGGGTGTTCCTTACTGAGACCTTGACAACCAGGCGAGGGGAGTTCCTTACTGAGACAACCAGGTGAGGGGAGTTCCTTACTGAGACCTAGACAACCAGGTGAGGGGAGTTCCTTACTGAGACCTAGACAAGCAGGTTTAGGGAGTTCCTTACTGAGACCTGGACAACCAGGTGAGGGGAGTTCCTTACTGAGACCTAGACAACCAGGTGAGGGGAGTTCCTTAATGAGACCTAGACAACCAGGTGAGGGGAGTTCCTTACTGAGACCTGGACAACCAGGTTTAGGGAGTTCCTTACTGAGACCTGGACAACCAGGTGAGGGGAGTTCCTTACTGAGACAACCAGGTGAGAGGAGTTCCTTACTGAGACCTAGACAACCAGGTGAGGGGTGTTCCTTACTGAGACCTTGACAACCAGGTGAGGGGAGTTCCTTACTGAGACCTAGACAACCAGGTGAGGGGAGTTCCTTACTGAGACCTAGACAACCAGGTGAGGGGAGCTCCTTACTGAGACAACCAGGTGAGGGGAGTTCCTTACTGAGACCTAGACAACCAGGTGAGGGGTGTTCCTTACTGAGACCTAGACAACCAGATGAGGGGAGTTCCTTACTGAGACCTTGACAACCAGGTGAGGGGAGTTCCTTACTGAGACCCAGACAACCAGGTGAGGGGAGTTCCTTACTGAGACAACCAGGTGAGGGGAGTTCCTTACTGAGACCTAGACAACCAGGTGAGGGGAGTTCCTTACTGAGACCTGGACAACCAGGTGAGGGGAGTTCCTTACTGAGACCTGGACAACCAGGTGAGGGGAGTTCCTTACTGAGACCTGGACAACCAGGTTTAGGGAGTTCCTTACTGAGACCTGGACAACCAGGTGAGGGGAGTTCCTTACTGAAACAACCAGGTGAGGGGAGTTCCTTACTGAGACCTAGACAACCAGGTGAGGGGAGTTCCTTACTGAAACAACCAGGTGAGGGGAGTTCCTTACTGAGACCTAGACAACCAGGTGAGGGGAGAGCCTTACTGAGACCCAGACAACCAGGTGAGGGGAGTTCCTTACTGAGACCTGGACAACCAGGTGAGAGGAGTTCCTTACTGAGACGACCAGGTGAGGGGAGTTCCTTACTGAGACCTAGACAACCAGGTGAGGAGAGTTCCTTACTGAGACCTAGACAACCAGGTGAGGGGAGTTCCTTACTGAGACCTAGACAACCAGGTGAGGGGAGTTCCTTACTGAGACCTGGACAACCAGGTGAGAGGAGTTCCTTACTGAGACGACCAGGTGAGGGGAGTTCCTTACTGAGACCTAGACAACCAGGTGAGGAGAGTTCCTTACTGAGACCTAGACAACCAGGTGAGGGGTGTTCCTTACTGAGACCTTGACAACCAGGCGAGGGGAGTTCCTTACTGAGACAACCAGGTGAGGGGAGTTCCTTACTGAGACCTAGACAACCAGGTGAGGGGAGTTCCTTACTGAGACCTAGACAAGCAGGTTTAGGGAGTTCCTTACTGAGACCTGGACAACCAGGTGAGGGGAGTTCCTTACTGAAACAACCAGGTGAGGGGAGTTCCTTACTGAGACCTAGACAACCAGGTGAGGGGAGTTCCTTAATGAGACCTAGACAACCAGGTGAGGGGAGTTCCTTACTGAGACCTGGACAACCAGGTTTAGGGAGTTCCTTACTGAGACCTGGACAACCAGGTGAGGGGAGTTCCTTACTGAGACAACCAGGTGAGAGGAGTTCCTTACTGAGACCTAGACAACCAGGTGAGGGGAGTTCCTTACTGAGACCTAGACAACCAGGTGAGGGGAGTTCCTTACTGAGACCTAGACAACCAGGTGAGGGGTGTTCCTTACTGAGACCTAGACAACCAGGTGAGTGAGGGGAGTTCCTTACTGAGACCTAGACAACCAGGTGAGGGGTTTTCCTTACTGAGACCTAGACAACCAGGTGAGTGAGGGGAGTTCCTTACTGAGACCCAGACAACCAGGTGAGGGGAGTTCCTTACTGAGACCCAGACAACCAGGTGAGGGGAGTTCCTTACTGAGACAACCAGGTGAGCGGAGTTCCTTACTGAGACCTAGACAACCAGGTGAGGGGAGTTCCTTACTGAGACCTGGACAACCAGGTGAGGGGAGTTCCTTACTGAGACCTGGACAACCAGGTTTAGGGAGTTCCTTACTGAGACCTGGACAACCAGGTGAGGGGAGTTCCTTACTGAGACCTGGACAACCAGGTTTAGGGAGTTCCTTACTGAGACCTGGACAACCAGGTGAGAGGAGTTCCTTACTGAGACGACCAGGTGAGGGGAGTTCCTTACTGAGACCTAGACAACCAGGTGAGGAGAGTTCCTTACTGAGACCTAGACAACCAGGTGAGGGGAGTGCCTTACTGAGACCTAGACAACCAGGTGAGGGGTGTTCCTTACTGAGACCTTGACAACCAGGTGAGGGGAGTTCCTTACTGAGACCTAGACAACCAGGTGAGGGGAGTTCCTTACTGAGACCTAGACAACCAGGTGAGGGGAGTTCCTTACTGAGACCTAGACAACCAGGTGAGGGGAGTTCCTTACTGAGACCTAGACAACCAGGTTTAGGGAGTTCCTTACTGAGACCTAGACAACCAGGTGAGGGGAGTTCCTTACTGAGACCTAGACAACCAGGTGAGGGGAGTTCCTTACTGAGACCAAGACGACCAGGTGAGGGGAGTTCCTTACTGAGACCAAGACGACCAGGTGAGGGGAGTTCCTTACTGAGACCTGGACAACCAGGTGAGGGGAGTTCCTTACTGAAACAACCAGGTGAGGGGAGTTCCTTACTGAGACCTAGACAACCAGGTGAGGGGAGTTCCTTACTGAAACAACCAGGTGAGGGGAGTTCCTTACTGAGACCTAGACAACCAGGTGAGGGGAGTTCCTTACTGAGACCTGGACAACCAGGTGAGGGGAGTTCCTTACTGAGACCTGGACAACCAGGTGAGGGGAGTTCCTTACTGAGACCTGGACAACCAGGTTTAGGGAGTTCCTTACTGAGACCTGGACAACCAGGTGAGAGGAGTTCCTTACTGAGACGACCAGGTGAGGGGAGTTCCTTACTGAGACCTTGACAACCAGGTGAGGAGAGTTCCTTACTGAGACCTAGACAACCAGGTGAGGGGAGTGCCTTACTGAGACCTAGACAACCAGGTGAGGGGAGTTCCTTACTGAGACCTAGACAACCAGGTGAGGGGTGTTCCTTACTGAGACCTTGACAACCAGGTGAGGGGAGTTCCTTACTGAGACCTAGACAACCAGGTGAGGGGAGTTCCTTACTGAGACCTAGACAACCAGGTGAGGGGAGCTCCTTACTGAGACAACCAGGTGAGGGGAGTTCCTTACTGAGACCTAGACAACCAGGTGAGGGGAGTTCCTTACTGAGACCTAGACAACCAGATGAGGGGAGTTCCTTACTGAGACCTAGACAACCAGGTGAGGGGAGTTCCTTACTGAGACCTAGACAACCAGGTGAGGGGTGTTCCTTACTGAGACCTAGACAACCAGGTGAGGGGTGTTCCTTACTGAGACCTAGATAACCAGGTGAGGGGAGTTCCTTACTGAGACCTAGACAACCAAGTGAGGGGAGTTCCTTACTGAGACCTAGACAACCAGGTGAGGGGAGTTCCTTACTGAGACCTAGACAACCAGGTTTAGGGAGTTCCTTACTGAGACCTGGACAACCAGGTGAGGGGAGTTCCTTACTGAAACAACCAGGTGAGGGGAGTTCCTTACTGAGACCTAGACAACCAGGTGAGGGGAGTTCCTTACTGAGACCTAGACAACCAGGTGAGGGGAGTTCCTTACTGAGACCCAGACAACCAGGTGAGGGGAGTTCCTTACTGAGACAACCAGGTGAGGGGAGTTCCTTACTGAGACCTAGACAACCAGGTGAGGGGAGTTCCTTACTGAGACCTGGACAACCAGGTTTAGGGAGTTCCTTACTGAGACCTGGACAACCAGGTGAGGGGAGTTCCTTACTGAGACCTGGACAACCAGAATTAGGGAGTTCCTTACTGAGACCTGGACAACCAGGTGAGAGGAGTTCCTTACTGAGACGACCAGGTGAGGGGAGTTCCTTACTGAGACCTAGACAACCAGGTGAGGGGAGTTCCTTACTGAGACCCAGACAACCAGGTGAGGGGAGTTCCTTACTGAGACCAGGACAACCAGGTTTAGGGAGTTCCTTACTGAGACCTGGACAACCAGGTGAGAGGAGTTCCTTACTGAGACGACCAGGTGAGGGGAGTTCCTTACTGAGACCTAGACAACCAGGTGAGGAGAGTTCCTTACTGAGACCTAGACAACCAGGTGAGGGGAGTGCCTTACTGAGACCTGGACAACCAGGTGAGAGGAGTTCCTTACTGAGACGACCAGGTGAGGGGAGTTCCTTACTGAGACCTAGACAACCAGGTGAGGAGAGTTCCTTACTGAGACCTAGACAACCAGGTGAGGGGTGTTCCTTACTGAGACCTAGACAACCAGGTGAGGGGTGTTCCTTACTGAGACCTTGCCAACCAGGTGAGGGGAGTTCCTTACTGAAACAACCAGGTGAGGGGAGTTCCTTACTGAGACCTAGACAACCAGGTGAGGGAAGTTCCTTACTGAAACAACCAGGTGAGGGGAGTTCCTTACTGAGACCTAGACAACCAGGTGAGGGGAGTTCCTTACTGAGACCTGGACAACCAGGTTTAGGGAGTTCCTTACTGAGACCTGGACAACCAGGTGAGGGGAGTTCCTTACTGAGACAACCAGGTGAGAGGAGTTCCTTACTGAGACCTACACAACCAGGTGAGGAGAGTTCCTTACTGAGACCTAGACAACCAGGTGAGGGGAGTTCCTTACTGAGACCTAGACAACCAGGTGAGGGGAGTTCCTTACTGAGACCTAGACAACCAGGTGAGGGGTGTTCCTTACTGAGACCTAGACAACCAGGTGAGTGAGGGGAGTTCCTTACTGAGACCTAGACAACCAGGTGAGGGGTTTTCCTTACTGAGACCTAGACAACCAGGTGAGTGAGGAGAGTTCCTTACTGAGACCCAGACAACCAGGTGAGGGGAGTTCCTTACTGAGACCCAGACAACCAGGTGAGGGGATTTCCTTACTGAGACAACCAGGTGAGCGGAGTTCCTTACTGAGACCTAGACAACCAGGTGAGGGGAGTTCCTTACTGAGACCTGGACAACCAGGTGAGGGGAGTTCCTTACTGAGACCTGGACAACCAGGTTTAGGGAGTTCCTTACTGAGACCTGGACAACCAGGTGAGTGGAGTTCCTTACTGAGACCTGGACAACCAGGTTTAGGGAGTTCCTTACTGAGACCTGGACAACCAGGTGAGAGGAGTTCCTTACTGAGACGACCAGGTGAGGGGAGTTCCTTACTGAGACCTAGACAACCAGGTGAGGAGAGTTCCTTACTGAGACCTAGACAACCAGGTGAGGGGAGTGCCTTACTGAGACCTAGACAACCAGGTGAGGGGAGTTCCTTACTGAGACCTGGACAACCAGGTTTAGGGAGTTCCTTACTGAGACCTGGACAACCAGGTGAGGAGAGTTCCTTACTGAGACAACCAGGTGAGAGGAGTTCCTTACTGAGACCTACACAACAAGGTGAGGAGAGTTCCTTACTGAGACCTAGACAACCAGGTGAGGGGAGTTCCTTACTGAGACCTAGACAACCAGGTGAGGGGAGTTCCTTACTGAGACCTAGACAACCAGGTGAGGGGTGTTCCTTACTGAGACCTAGACAACCAGGTGAGTGAGGGGAGTTCCTTACTGAGACCTAGACAACCAGGTGAGGGGTTTTCCTTACTGAGACCTAGACAACCAGGTGAGTGAGGAGAGTTCCTTACTGAGACCCAGACAACCAGGTGAGGGGAGTTCCTTACTGAGACCCAGACAACCAGGTGAGGGGAGTTCCTTACTGAGACAACCAGGTGAGGGGAGTTCCTTACTGAGACCTGGACAACCAGGTGAGGGGAGTTCCTTACTGAGACCTGGACAACCAGGTTTAGGGAGTTCCTTACTGAGACCTGGACAACCAGGTGAGGGGAGTTCCTTACTGAGACCTGGACAACCAGGTTTAGGGAGTTCCTTACTGAGACCTGGACAACCAGGTGAGAGGAGTTCCTTACTGAGACGACCAGGTGAGGGGAGTTCCTTACTGAGACCTAGACAACCAGGTGAGGAGAGTTCCTTACTGAGACCTAGACAACCAGGTGAGGGGAGTGCCTTACTGAGACCTAGACAACCAGGTGAGGGGTGTTCCTTACTGAGACCTTGACAACCAGGTGAGGGGAGTTCCTTACTGAGACCTAGACAACCAGGTGAGGGGAGTTCCTTACTGAGACCTAGACAACCAGGTGAGGGGAGCTCCTTACTGAGACAACCAGGTGAGGGGAGTTCCTTACTGAGACCTAGACAACCAGGTGAGGGGAGTTCCTTACTGAGACCTAGACAACCAGATGAGGGGAGTTCCTTACTGAGACCTAGACAACCAGGTGAGGGGAGTTCCTTACTGAGACCTAGACAACCAGGTGAGGGGTGTTCCTTACTGAGACCTAGACAACCAGGTGAGGGGTGTTCCTTACTGAGACCTAGATAACCAGGTGAGGGGAGTTCCTTACTGAGACCTAGACAACCAAGTGAGGGGAGTTCCTTACTGAGACCTAGACAACCAGGTGAGGGGAGTTCCTTACTGAGACCTAGACAACCAGGTTTAGGGAGTTCCTTACTGAGACCTGGACAACCAGGTGAGGGGAGTTCCTTACTGAAACAACCAGGTGAGGGGAGTTCCTTACTGAGACCTAGACAACCAGGTGAGGGGAGTTCCTTACTGAGACCTAGACAACCAGGTGAGGGGAGTTCCTTACTGAGACCCAGACAACCAGGTGAGGGGAGTTCCTTACTGAGACAACCAGGTGAGGGGAGTTCCTTACTGAGACCTAGACAACCAGGTGAGGGGAGTTCCTTACTGAGACCTGGACAACCAGGTTTAGGGAGTTCCTTACTGAGACCTGGACAACCAGGTGAGGGGAGTTCCTTACTGAGACCTGGACAACCAGAATTAGGGAGTTCCTTACTGAGACCTGGACAACCAGGTGAGAGGAGTTCCTTACTGAGACGACCAGGTGAGGGGAGTTCCTTACTGAGACCTAGACAACCAGGTGAGGGGAGTTCCTTACTGAGACCCAGACAACCAGGTGAGGGGAGTTCCTTACTGAGACCAGGACAACCAGGTTTAGGGAGTTCCTTACTGAGACCTGGACAACCAGGTGAGAGGAGTTCCTTACTGAGACGACCAGGTGAGGGGAGTTCCTTACTGAGACCTAGACAACCAGGTGAGGAGAGTTCCTTACTGAGACCTAGACAACCAGGTGAGGGGAGTGCCTTACTGAGACCTGGACAACCAGGTGAGAGGAGTTCCTTACTGAGACGACCAGGTGAGGGGAGTTCCTTACTGAGACCTAGACAACCAGGTGAGGAGAGTTCCTTACTGAGACCTAGACAACCAGGTGAGGGGTGTTCCTTACTGAGACCTAGACAACCAGGTGAGGGGTGTTCCTTACTGAGACCTTGCCAACCAGGTGAGGGGAGTTCCTTACTGAAACAACCAGGTGAGGGGAGTTCCTTACTGAGACCTAGACAACCAGGTGAGGGAAGTTCCTTACTGAAACAACCAGGTGAGGGGAGTTCCTTACTGAGACCTAGACAACCAGGTGAGGGGAGTTCCTTACTGAGACCTGGACAACCAGGTTTAGGGAGTTCCTTACTGAGACCTGGACAACCAGGTGAGGGGAGTTCCTTACTGAGACAACCAGGTGAGAGGAGTTCCTTACTGAGACCTACACAACCAGGTGAGGAGAGTTCCTTACTGAGACCTAGACAACCAGGTGAGGGGAGTTCCTTACTGAGACCTAGACAACCAGGTGAGGGGAGTTCCTTACTGAGACCTAGACAACCAGGTGAGGGGTGTTCCTTACTGAGACCTAGACAACCAGGTGAGTGAGGGGAGTTCCTTACTGAGACCTAGACAACCAGGTGAGGGGTTTTCCTTACTGAGACCTAGACAACCAGGTGAGTGAGGAGAGTTCCTTACTGAGACCCAGACAACCAGGTGAGGGGAGTTCCTTACTGAGACCCAGACAACCAGGTGAGGGGATTTCCTTACTGAGACAACCAGGTGAGCGGAGTTCCTTACTGAGACCTAGACAACCAGGTGAGGGGAGTTCCTTACTGAGACCTGGACAACCAGGTGAGGGGAGTTCCTTACTGAGACCTGGACAACCAGGTTTAGGGAGTTCCTTACTGAGACCTGGACAACCAGGTGAGTGGAGTTCCTTACTGAGACCTGGACAACCAGGTTTAGGGAGTTCCTTACTGAGACCTGGACAACCAGGTGAGAGGAGTTCCTTACTGAGACGACCAGGTGAGGGGAGTTCCTTACTGAGACCTAGACAACCAGGTGAGGAGAGTTCCTTACTGAGACCTAGACAACCAGGTGAGGGGAGTGCCTTACTGAGACCTAGACAACCAGGTGAGGGGAGTTCCTTACTGAGACCTGGACAACCAGGTTTAGGGAGTTCCTTACTGAGACCTGGACAACCAGGTGAGGAGAGTTCCTTACTGAGACAACCAGGTGAGAGGAGTTCCTTACTGAGACCTACACAACAAGGTGAGGAGAGTTCCTTACTGAGACCTAGACAACCAGGTGAGGGGAGTTCCTTACTGAGACCTAGACAACCAGGTGAGGGGAGTTCCTTACTGAGACCTAGACAACCAGGTGAGGGGTGTTCCTTACTGAGACCTAGACAACCAGGTGAGTGAGGGGAGTTCCTTACTGAGACCTAGACAACCAGGTGAGGGGTTTTCCTTACTGAGACCTAGACAACCAGGTGAGTGAGGAGAGTTCCTTACTGAGACCCAGACAACCAGGTGAGGGGAGTTCCTTACTGAGACCCAGACAACCAGGTGAGGGGAGTTCCTTACTGAGACAACCAGGTGAGGGGAGTTCCTTACTGAGACCTGGACAACCAGGTGAGGGGAGTTCCTTACTGAGACCTGGACAACCAGGTTTAGGGAGTTCCTTACTGAGACCTGGACAACCAGGTGAGGGGAGTTCCTTACTGAGACCTGGACAACCAGGTTTAGGGAGTTCCTTACTGAGACCTGGACAACCAGGTGAGAGGAGTTCCTTACTGAGACGACCAGGTGAGGGGAGTTCCTTACTGAGACCTAGACAACCAGGTGAGGAGAGTTCCTTACTGAGACCTAGACAACCAGGTGAGGGGAGTGCCTTACTGAGACCTAGACAACCAGGTGAGGGGTGTTCCTTACTGAGACCTTGACAACCAGGTGAGGGGAGTTCCTTACTGAGACCTAGACAACCAGGTGAGGGGAGTTCCTTACTGAGACCTAGACAACCAGGTGAGGGGAGTTCCTTACTGAGACCTATACAACCAGGTGAGGGGAGTTCCTTACTGAGACCTAGACAACCAGGTTTAGGGAGTTCCTTACTGAGACCTAGACAACCAGGTGAGGGGAGTTCCTTACTGAGACCTAGACAACCAGGTGAGGGGAGTTCCTTACTGAGACCAAGACGACCAGGTGAGGGGAGTTCCTTACTGAGACCAAGACGACCAGGTGAGGGGAGTTCCTTACTGAGACCTGGACAACCAGGTGAGGGGAGTTCCTTACTGAAACAACCAGGTGAGGGGAGTTCCTTACTGAGACCTAGACAACCAGGTGAGGGGAGTTCCTTACTGAAACAACCAGGTGAGGGGAGTTCCTTACTGAGACCTAGACAACCAGGTGAGGGGAGTTCCTTACTGAGACCCAGACAACCAGGTGAGGGGAGTTCCTTACTGAGACAACCAGGTGAGGGGAGTTCCTTACTGAGACCTAGACAACCAGGTGAGGGGAGTTCCTGACCTGGACAACCAGGTGAGGGGAGTTCCTTACTGAGACCTGGACAACCAGGTGAGGGGAGTTCCTTACTGAGACCTGGACAACCAGGTTTAGGGAGTTCCTTACTGAGACCTGGACAACCAGGTGAGAGGAGTTCCTTACTGAGACCACCAGGTGAGGGGAGTTCCTTACTGAGACCTAGACAACCAGGTGAGGAGAGTTCCTTACTGAGACCTAGACAACCAGGTGAGGGGAGTGCCTTACTGAGACCTAGACAACCAGGTGAGGGGAGTTCCTTACTGAGACCTAGACAACCAGGTGAGGGGTGTTCCTTACTGAGACCTTGACAACCAGGTGAGGGGAGTTCCTTACTGAGACCTAGACAACCAGGTGAGGGGAGTTCCTTACTGAGACCTAGACAACCAGGTGAGGGGAGCTCCTTACTGAGACAACCAGGTGAGGGGAGTTCCTTACTGAGACCTAGACAACCAGGTGAGGGGTGTCCTTACTGAGACCTAGACAACCAGGTGAGGGGAGTTCCTTACTGAGACCTAGACAACCAGATGAGGGGAGTTCCTTACTGAGACCTTGACAACCAGGTGAGGGGAGTTCCTTACTGAGACCCAGACAACCAGGTGAGGGGAGTTCCTTACTGAGACAACCAGGTGAGGGGAGTTCCTTACTGAGACCTAGACAACCAGATGAGGGGAGTTCCTTACTGAGACCTGGACAACCAGGTGAGGGGAGTTCCTTACTGAGACCTGGACAACCAGGTGAGGGGAGTTCCTTACTGAGACCTGGACAACCAGGTTTAGGGAGTTCCTTACTGAGACCTGGACAACCAGGTGAGGGGAGTTCCTTACTGAGACCTGGACAACCAGGTTTAGGGAGTTCCTTACTGAGACCTGGACAACCAGGTGAGAGGAGTTCCTTACTGAGACGACCAGGTGAGGGGAGTTCCTTACTGAGACCTAGACAACCAGGTGAGGAGAGTTCCTTACTGAGACCTAGACAACCAGGTGAGGGGAGTGCCTTACTGAGACCTAGACAACCAGGTGAGGGGAGTTCCTTACTGAGACCTAGACAACCAGGTGAGGGGTGTTCCTTACTGAGACCTTGACAACCAGGTGAGGGGAGTTCCTTACTGAGACCTAGACAACCAGGTGAGGGGAGTTCCTTACTGAGACCTAGACAACCAGGTGAGGGGAGCTCCTTACTGAGACAACCAGGTGAGGGGAGTTCCTTACTGAGACCTAGACAACCAGGTGAGGGGTGTTCCTTACTGAGACCTAGACAACCAGGTGAGGGGAGTTCCTTACTGAGACCTAGACAACCAGATGAGGGGAGTTCCTTACTGAGACCTTGACAACCAGGTGAGGGGAGTTCCTTACTGAGACCCAGACAACCAGGTGAGGGGAGTTCCTTACTGAGACAACCAGGTGAGGGGAGTTCCTTACTGAGACCTAGACAACCAGATGAGGGGAGTTCCTTACTGAGACCTGGACAACCAGGTGAGGGGAGTTCCTTACTGAGACCTGGACAACCAGGTGAGGGGAGTTCCTTACTGAGACCTGGACAACCAGGTTTAGGGAGTTCCTTACTGAGACCTGGACAACCAGGTGAGGGGAGTTCCTTACTGAAACAACCAGGTGAGGGGAGTTCCTTACTGAGACCTAGACAACCAGGTGAGGGGAGTTCCTTACTGAAACAACCAGGTGAGGGGAGTTCCTTACTGAGACCTAGACAACCAGGTGAGGGGAGAGCCTTACTGAGACCCAGACAACCAGGTGAGGGGAGTTCCTTACTGAGACGACCAGGTGAGGGGAGTTCCTTACTGAGACCTAGACAACCAGGTGAGGAGAGTTCCTTACTGAGACCTAGACAACCAGGTGAGGGGAGTTCCTTACTGAGACCTAGACAACCAGGTGAGGGGAGTTCCTTACTGAGACCTGGACAACCAGGTGAGAGGAGTTCCTTACTGAGACGACCAGGTGAGGGGAGTTCCTTACTGAGACCTAGACAACCAGGTGAGGAGAGTTCCTTACTGAGACCTAGACAACCAGGTGAGGGGTGTTCCTTACTGAGACCTTGACAACCAGGTGAGGGGAGTTCCTTACTGAGACAACCAGGTGAGGGGAGTTCCTTACTGAGACCTAGACAACCAGGTGAGGGGAGTTCCTTACTGAGACCTAGACAACCAGGTTTAGGGAGTTCCTTACTGAGACCTGGACAACCAGGTGAGGGGAGTTCCTTACTGAAACAACCAGGTGAGGGGAGTTCCTTACTGAGACCTAGACAACCAGGTGAGGGGAGTTCCTTACTGAGACCTAGACAACCAGGTGAGGGGAGTTCCTTACTGAGACCTGGACAACCAGGTTTAGGGAGTTCCTTACTGAGACCTGGACAACCAGGTGAGGGGAGTTCCTTACTGAGACAACCAGGTGAGAGGAGTTCCTTACTGAGACCTAGACAACCAGGTGAGGGGAGTTCCTTACTGAGACCTAGACAAGCAGGTGAGGGGAGTTCCTTACTGAGACCTAGATAACCAGGTGAGGGGTGTTCCTTACTGAGACCTAGACAACCAGGTGAGGGGTTTTCCTTACTGAGACCTAGACAACCAGGTGAGTGAGGGGAGTTCCTTACTGAGACCCAGACAACCAGGTGAGGGGAGTTCCTTACTGAGACCCAGACAACCAGGTGAGGGGAGTTCCTTACTGAGACAACCAGGTGAGCGGAGTTCCTTTCTGAGACCTAGACAACCAGGTGAGGGGAGTTCCTTACTGAGACCTGGACAACCAGGTGAGGGGAGTTCCTTACTGAGACCTGGACAACCAGGTTTAGGGAGTTCCTTACTGAGACCTGGACAACCAGGTGAGGGGAGTTCCTTACTGAGACCTGGACAACCAGGTTTAGGGAGTTCCTTACTGAGACCTGGACAACCAGGTGAGAGGAGTTCCTTACTGAGACGACCAGGTGAGGGGAGTTCCTTACTGAGACCTAGACAACCAGGTGAGGAGAGTTCCTTACTGAGACCTAGACAACCAGGTGAGGGGAGTGCCTTACTGAGACCTAGACAACCAGGTGAGGGGAGTGCCTTACTGAGACCTAGACAACCAGGTGAGGGGTGTTCCTTACTGAGACCTTGACAACCAGGTGAGGGGAGTTCCTTACTGAGACCTAGACAACCAGGTGAGGGGAGTTCCTTACTGAGACCTAGACAACCAGGTGAGGGGAGTTCCTTACTGAGACCTAGACAACCAGGTGAGGGGAGTTCCTTACTGAGACCTAGACAACCAGGTTTAGGGAGTTCCTTACTGAGACCTAGACAACCAGGTGAGGGGAGTTCCTTACTGAGACCAAGACAACCAGGTGAGGGGAGTTCCTTACTGAGACCAAGACGACCAGGTGAGGGGAGTTCCTTACTGAGACCTGGACAACCAGGTGAGGGGAGTGCCTTACTGAGACCTAGACAACCAGGTGAGGGGTGTTCCTTACTGAGACCTTGACAACCAGGTGAGGGGAGTTCCTTACTGAGACCTAGACAACCAGGTGAGGGGAGTTCCTTACTGAGACCTAGACAACCAGGTGAGGGGAGTTCCTTACTGAGACCTAGACAACCAGGTGAGGGGAGTTCCTTACTGAGACCTAGACAACCAGGTTTAGGGAGTTCCTTACTGAGACCTAGACGACCAGGTGAGGGGAGTTCCTTACTGAGACCAAGACGACCAGGTGAGGGGAGTTCCTTACTGAGACCAAGACGACCAGGTGAGGGGAGTTCCTTACTGAGACCTGGACAACCAGGTGAGGGGAGTTCCTTACTGAAACAACCAGGTGAGGGGAGTTCCTTACTGAGACCTAGACAACCAGGTGAGGGGAGTTCCTTACTGAAACAACCAGGTGAGGGGAGTTCCTTACTGAGACCTAGACAACCAGGTGAGGGGAGTTCCTTACTGAGACCTGGACAACCAGGTGAGGGGAGTTCCTTACTGAGACCTGGACAACCAGGTTTAGGGAGTTCCTTACTGAGACCTGGACAACCAGGTGAGAGGAGTTCCTTACTGAGACGACCAGGTGAGGGGAGTTCCTTACTGAGACCTAGACAACCAGGTGAGGAGAGTTCCTTACTGAGACCTAGACAACCAGGTGAGGGGAGTGCCTTACTGAGACCTAGACAACCAGGTGAGGGGAGTTCCTTACTGAGACCTAGACAACCAGGTGAGGGGTGTTCCTTACTGAGACCTTGACAACCAGGTGAGGGGAGTTCCTTACTGAGACCTAGACAACCAGGTGAGGGGAGTTCCTTACTGAGACCTAGACAACCAGGTGAGGGGAGCTCCTTACTGAGACAACCAGGTGAGGGGAGTTCCTTACTGAGACCTAGACAACCAGGTGAGGGGAGTTCCTTACTGAGACCTAGACAACCAGATGAGGGGAGTTCCTTACTGAGACCTAGACAACCAGGTGAGGGGAGTTCCTTACTGAGACCTAGACAACCAGGTGAGGGGTGTTCCTTACTGAGACCTAGACAACCAGGTGAGGGGTGTTCCTTACTGAGACCTAGATAACCAGGTGAGGGGAGTTCCTTACTGAGACCTAGACAACCAAGTGAGGGGAGTTCCTTACTGAGACCTAGACAACCAGGTGAGGGGAGTTCCTTACTGAGACATAGACAACCACGTTTAGGGAGTTCCTTACTGAGACCTGGACAACCAGGTGAGGGGAGTTCCTTACTGAAACAACCAGGTGAGGGGAGTTCCTTACTGAGACCTAGACAACCAGGTGAGGGGAGTTCCTTACTGAGACCTAGACAACCAGGTGAGGGGAGTTCCTTACTGAGACCCAGACAACCAGGTGAGGGGAGTTCCTTACTGAGACAACCAGGTGAGGGGAGTTCCTTACTGAGACCTAGACAACCAGGTGAGGGGAGTTCCTTACTGAGACCTGGACAACCAGGTTTAGGGAGTTCCTTACTGAGACCTGGACAACCAGGTGAGGGGAGTTCCTTACTGAGACCTGGACAACCAGGATTAGGGAGTTCCTTACTGAGACCTGGACAACCAGGTGAGAGGAGTTCCTTACTGAGACGACCAGGTGAGGGGAGTTCCTTACTGAGACCTAGACAACCAGGTGAGGGGAGTTCCTTACTGAGACCCAGACAACCAGGTGAGGGGAGTTCCTTACTGAGACCTAGACAACCAGGTGAGGGGAGTTCCTTACTGAGACCTGGACAACCAGGTGAGGGGAGTTCCTTACTGAGACCTGGACAACCAGGTTTAGGGAGTTCCTTACTGAGACCTGGACAACCAGGTGAGAGGAGTTCCTTACTGAGACCTAGACAACCAGGTGAGGGGAGTGCCTTACTGAGACCTGGACAACCAGGTGAGAGGAGTTCCTTACTGAGACGACCAGGTGAGGGGAGTTCCTTACTGAGACCTAGACAACCAGGTGAGGGGTGTTCCTTACTGAGACCTAGACAACCAGGTGAGGGGTGTTCCTTACTGAGACCTGGACAACCAGGTTTAGGGAGTTCCTTACTGAAACCTGGACAACCAGGTGAGTGGAGTTCCTTACTGAGACCTGGACAACCAGGTTTAGGGAGTTCCTTACTGAGACCTGGACAACCAGGTGAGAGGAGTTCCTTACTGAGACGACCAGGTGAGGGGAGTTACTTACTGAGACCTAGACAACCAGGTGAGGAGAGTTCCTTACTGAGACCTAGACAACCAGGTGAGGGGAGTGCCTTACTGAGACCTAGACAACCAGGTGAGGGGAGTTCCTTACTGAGACCTGGACAACCAGGTTTAGGGAGTTCCTTACTGAGACCTGGACAACCAGGTGAGGAGAGTTCCTTACTGAGACAACCAGGTGAGAGGAGTTCCTTACTGAGACCTACACAACAAGGTGAGGAGAGTTCCTTACTGAGACCTAGACAACCAGGTGAGGGGAGTTCCTTACTGAGACCTAGACAACCAGGTGAGGGGAGTTCCTTACTGAGACCTAGACAACCAGGTGAGGGGTGTTCCTTACTGAGACCTAGACAACCAGGTGAGTGAGGGGAGTTCCTTACTGAGACCTAGACAACCAGGTGAGGGGTTTTCCTTACTGAGACCTAGACAACCAGGTGAGTGAGGAGAGTTCCTTACTGAGACCCAGACAACCAGGTGAGGGGAGTTCCTTACTGAGACCCAGACAACCAGGTGAGGGGAGTTCCTTACTGAGACAACCAGGTGAGCGGAGTTCCTTACTGAGACCTAGACAACCAGGTGAGGGGAGTTCCTTACTGAGACCTGGACAACCAGGTGAGGGGAGTTCCTTACTGAGACCTGGACAACCAGGTTTAGGGAGTTCCTTACTGAGACCTGGACAACCAGGTGAGGGGAGTTCCTTACTGAGACCTGGACAACCAGGTTTAGGGAGTTCCTTACTGAGACCTGGACAACCAGGTGAGAGGAGTTCCTTACTGAGACGACCAGGTGAGGGGAGTTCCTTACTGAGACCTAGACAACCAGGTGAGGAGAGTTCCTTACTGAGACCTAGACAACCAGGTGAGGGGAGTGCCTTACTGAGACCTAGACAACCAGGTGAGGGGTGTTCCTTACTGAGACCTTGACAACCAGGTGAGGGGAGTTCCTTACTGAGACCTAGACAACCAGGTGAGGGGAGTTCCTTACTGAGACCTAGACAACCAGGTGAGGGGAGTTCCTTACTGAGACCTATACAACCAGGTGAGGGGAGTTCCTTACTGAGACCTAGACAACCAGGTTTAGGGAGTTCCTTACTGAGACCTAGACAACCAGGTGAGGGGAGTTCCTTACTGAGACCTAGACAACCAGGTGAGGGGAGTTCCTTACTGAGACCAAGACGACCAGGTGAGGGGAGTTCCTTACTGAGACCAAGACGACCAGGTGAGGGGAGTTCCTTACTGAGACCTGGACAACCAGGTGAGGGGAGTTCCTTACTGAAACAACCAGGTGAGGGGAGTTCCTTACTGAGACCTAGACAACCAGGTGAGGGGAGTTCCTTACTGAAACAACCAGGTGAGGGGAGTTCCTTACTGAGACCTAGACAACCAGGTGAGGGGAGTTCCTTACTGAGACCCAGACAACCAGGTGAGGGGAGTTCCTTACTGAGACAACCAGGTGAGGGGAGTTCCTTACTGAGACCTAGACAACCAGGTGAGGGGAGTTCCTTACTGAGACCTGGACAACCAGGTGAGGGGAGTTCCTTACTGAGACCTGGACAACCAGGTTTAGGGAGTTCCTTACTGAGACCTGGACAACCAGGTGAGAGGAGTTCCTTACTGAGACGACCAGGTGAGGGGAGTTCCTTACTGAGACCTAGACAACCAGGTGAGGAGAGTTCCTTACTGAGACCTAGACAACCAGGTGAGGGGAGTGCCTTACTGAGACCTAGACAACCAGGTGAGGGGAGTTCCTTACTGAGACCTAGACAACCAGGTGAGGGGTGTTCCTTACTGAGACCTTGACAACCAGGTGAGGGGAGTTCCTTACTGAGACCTAGACAACCAGGTGAGGGGAGTTCCTTACTGAGACCTAGACAACCAGGTGAGGGGAGCTCCTTACTGAGACAACCAGGTGAGGGGAGTTCCTTACTGAGACCTAGACAACCAGGTGAGGGGTGTTCCTTACTGAGACCTAGACAACCAGGTGAGGGGAGTTCCTTACTGAGACCAAGACAACCAGATGAGGGGAGTTCCTTACTGAGACCTTGACAACCAGGTGAGGGGAGTTCCTTACTGAGACCCAGACAACCAGGTGAGGGGAGTTCCTTACTGAGACAACCAGGTGAGGGGAGTTCCTTACTGAGACCTAGACAACCAGATGAGGGGAGTTCCTTACTGAGACCTGGACAACCAGGTGAGGGGAGTTCCTTACTGAGACCTGGACAACCAGGTGAGGGGAGTTCCTTACTGAGACCTGGACAACCAGGTTTAGGGAGTTCCTTACTGAGACCTGGACAACCAGGTGAGGGGAGTTCCTTACTGAGACCTGGACAACCAGGTTTAGGGAGTTCCTTACTGAGACCTGGACAACCAGGTGAGAGGAGTTCCTTACTGAGACGACCAGGTGAGGGGAGTTCCTTACTGAGACCTAGACAACCAGGTGAGGAGAGTTCCTTACTGAGACCTAGACAACCAGGTGAGGGGAGTGCCTTACTGAGACCTAGACAACCAGGTGAGGGGAGTTCCTTACTGAGACCTAGACAACCAGGTGAGGGGTGTTCCTTACTGAGACCTTGACAACCAGGTGAGGGGAGTTCCTTACTGAGACCTAGACAACCAGGTGAGGGGAGTTCCTTACTGAGACCTAGACAACCAGGTGAGGGGAGCTCCTTACTGAGACAACCAGGTGAGGGGAGTTCCTTACTGAGACCTAGACAACCAGGTGAGGGGTGTTCCTTACTGAGACCTAGACAACCAGGTGAGGGGAGTTCCTTACTGAGACCTAGACAACCAGATGAGGGGAGTTCCTTACTGAGACCTTGACAACCAGGTGAGGGGAGTTCCTTACTGAGACCCAGACAACCAGGTGAGGGGAGTTCCTTACTGAGACAACCAGGTGAGGGGAGTTCCTTACTGAGACCTAGACAACCAGATGAGGGGAGTTCCTTACTGAGACCTGGACAACCAGGTGAGGGGAGTTCCTTACTGAGACCTGGACAACCAGGTGAGGGGAGTTCCTTACTGAGACCTGGACAACCAGGTTTAGGGAGTTCCTTACTGAGACCTGGACAACCAGGTGAGGGGAGTTCCTTACTGAAACAACCAGGTGAGGGGAGTTCCTTACTGAGACCTAGACAACCAGGTGAGGGGAGTTCCTTACTGAAACAACCAGGTGAGGGGAGTTCCTTACTGAGACCTAGACAACCAGGTGAGGGGAGAGCCTTACTGAGACCCAGACAACCAGGTGAGGGGAGTTCCTTACTGAGACGACCAGGTGAGGGGAGTTCCTTACTGAGACCTAGACAACCAGGTGAGGAGAGTTCCTTACTGAGACCTAGACAACCAGGTGAGGGGAGTTCCTTACTGAGACCTAGACAACCAGGTGAGGGGAGTTCCTTACTGAGACCTGGACAACCAGGTGAGAGGAGTTCCTTACTGAGACGACCAGGTGAGGGGAGTTCCTTACTGAGACCTAGACAACCAGGTGAGGGGAGTTCCTTACTGAGACCTAGACAAGCAGGTGAGGGGAGTTCCTTACTGAGACCTAGATAACCAGGTGAGGGGTGTTCCTTACTGAGACCTAGACAACCAGGTGAGTGAGGGGAGTTCCTTACTGAGACCTAGACAACCAGGTGAGGGGTTTTCCTTACTGAGACAACCAGGTGAGGGGAGTTCCTTACTGAGACCTTGACAACCAGGTGAGGGGAGTTCCTTACTGAGACAACCAGGTGAGGGGAGTTCCTTACTGAGACCTAGACAACCAGGTGAGGGGAGTTCCTTACTGAGACCTAGACAACCAGGTTTAGGGAGTTCCTTACTGAGACCTGGACAACCAGGTGAGGGGAGTTCCTTACTGAAACAACCAGGTGAGGGGAGTTCCTTACTGAGACCTAGACAACCAGGTGAGGGGAGTTCCTTACTGAGACCTAGACAACCAGGTGAGGGGAGTTCCTTACTGAGACCTGGACAACCAGGTTTAGGGAGTTCCTTACTGAGACCTGGACAACCAGGTGAGGGGAGTTCCTTACTGAGACAACCAGGTGAGAGGAGTTCCTTACTGAGACCTAGACAACCAGGTGAGGGGAGTTCCTTACTGAGACCTAGACAAGCAGGTGAGGGGAGTTCCTTACTGAGACCTAGATAACCAGGTGAGGGGTGTTCCTTACTGAGACCTAGACAACCAGGTGAGTGAGGGGAGTTCCTTACTGAGACCTAGACAACCAGGTGAGGGGTTTTCCTTACTGAGACCTAGACAACCAGGTGAGTGAGGGGAGTTCCTTACTGAGACCCAGACAACCAGGTGAGGGGAGTTCCTTACTGAGACCCAGACAACCAGGTTAGGGGAGTTCCTTACTGAGACAACCAGGTGAGCGGAGTTCCTTACTGAGACCTAGACAACCAGGTGAGGGGAGTTCCTTACTGAGACCTGGACAACCAGGTGAGGGGAGTTCCTTACTGAGACCTGGACAACCAGGTTTAGGGAGTTCCTTACTGAGACCTGGACAACCAGGTGAGGGGAGTTCCTTACTGAGACCTGGACAACCAGGTTTAGGGAGTTCCTTACTGAGACCTGGACAACCAGGTGAGAGGAGTTCCTTACTGAGACGACCAGGTGAGGGGAGTTCCTTACTGAGACCTAGACAACCAGGTGAGGAGAGTTCCTTACTGAGACCTAGACAACCAGGTGAGGGGAGTGCCTTACTGAGACCTAGACAACCAGGTGAGGGGAGTGCCTTACTGAGACCTAGACAACCAGGTGAGGGGTGTTCCTTACTGAGACCTTGACAACCAGGTGAGGGGAGTTCCTTACTGAGACCTAGACAACCAGGTGAGGGGAGTTCCTTACTGAGACCTAGACAACCAGGTGAGGGGAGTTCCTTACTGAGACCTAGACAACCAGGTGAGGGGAGTTCCTTACTGAGACCTAGACAACCAGGTTTAGGGAGTTCCTTACTGAGACCTAGACAACCAGGTGAGGGGAGTTCCTTACTGAGACCAAGACAACCAGGTGAGGGGAGTTCCTTACTGAGACCAAGACGACCAGGTGAGGGGAGTTCCTTACTGAGACCTGGACAACCAGGTGAGGGGAGTGCCTTACTGAGACCTAGACAACCAGGTGAGGGGTGTTCCTTACTGAGACCTTGACAACCAGGTGAGGGGAGTTCCTTACTGAGACCTAGACAACCAGGTGAGGGGAGTTCCTTACTGAGACCTAGACAACCAGGTGAGGGGAGTTCCTTACTGAGACCTAGACAACCAGGTGAGGGGAGTTCCTTACTGAGACCTAGACAACCAGGTTTAGGGAGTTCCTTACTGAGACCTAGACGACCAGGTGAGGGGAGTTCCTTACTGAGACCAAGACGACCAGGTGAGGGGAGTTCCTTACTGAGACCAAGACGACCAGGTGAGGGGAGTTCCTTACTGAGACCTGGACAACCAGGTGAGGGGAGTTCCTTACTGAAACAACCAGGTGAGGGGAGTTCCTTACTGAGACCTAGACAACCAGGTGAGGGGAGTTCCTTACTGAAACAACCAGGTGAGGGGAGTTCCTTACTGAGACCTAGACAACCAGGTGAGGGGAGTTCCTTACTGAGACCTGGACAACCAGGTGAGGGGAGTTCCTTACTGAGACCTGGACAACCAGGTTTAGGGAGTTCCTTACTGAGACCTGGACAACCAGGTGAGAGGAGTTCCTTACTGAGACGACCAGGTGAGGGGAGTTCCTTACTGAGACCTAGACAACCAGGTGAGGAGAGTTCCTTACTGAGACCTAGACAACCAGGTGAGGGGAGTGCCTTACTGAGACCTAGACAACCAGGTGAGGGGAGTTCCTTACTGAGACCTAGACAACCAGGTGAGGGGTGTTCCTTACTGAGACCTTGACAACCAGGTGAGGGGAGTTCCTTACTGAGACCTAGACAACCAGGTGAGGGGAGTTCCTTACTGAGACCTAGACAACCAGGTGAGGGGAGCTCCTTACTGAGACAACCAGGTGAGGGGAGTTCCTTACTGAGACCTAGACAACCAGGTGAGGGGAGTTCCTTACTGAGACCTAGACAACCAGATGAGGGGAGTTCCTTACTGAGACCTAGACAACCAGGTGAGGGGAGTTCCTTACTGAGACCTAGACAACCAGGTGAGGGGTGTTCCTTACTGAGACCTAGACAACCAGGTGAGGGGTGTTCCTTACTGAGACCTAGATAACCAGGTGAGGGGAGTTCCTTACTGAGACCTAGACAACCAAGTGAGGGGAGTTCCTTACTGAGACCTAGACAACCAGGTGAGGGGAGTTCCTTACTGAGACATAGACAACCAGGTGAGGGGTGTTCCTTACTGAGACCTTGACAACCAGGTGAGGGGAGTTCCTTACTGAGACCTAGACAACCAGGTGAGGGGAGTTCCTTACTGAGACGACCAGGTGAGGGGAGTTCCTTACTGAGACCTAGACAACCAGGTGAGGAGAGTTCCTTACTGAGACCTAGACAACCAGGTGAGGGGAGTGCCTTACTGAGACCTAGACAACCAGGTGAGGGGAGTTCCTTACTGAGACCTAGACAACCAGGTGAGGGGTGTTCCTTACTGAGACCTTGACAACCAGGTGAGGGGAGTTCCTTACTGAGACCTAGACAACCAGGTGAGGGGAGTTCCTTACTGAGACCTAGACAACCAGGTGAGGGGAGCTCCTTACTGAGACAACCAGGTGAGGGGAGTTCCTTACTGAGACCTAGACAACCAGGTGAGGGGAGTTCCTTACTGAGACCTAGACAACCAGGTGAGGGGAGTTCCTTACTGAGACCTAGACAACCAGGTGAGGGGTGTTCCTTACTGAGACCTAGACAACCAGGTGAGGGGTGTTCCTTACTGAGACCTAGATAACCAGGTGAGGGGAGTTCCTTACTGAGACCTAGACAACCAAGTGAGGGGAGTTCCTTACTGAGACCTAGACAACCAGGTGAGGGGAGTTCCTTACTGAGACCTAGACAACCAGGTTTAGGGAGTTCCTTACTGAGACCTGGACAACCAGGTGAGGGGAGTTCCTTACTGAAACAACCAGGTGAGGGGAGTTCCTTACTGAGACCTAGACAACCAGGTGAGGGGAGTTCCTTACTGAGACCTAGACAACCAGGTGAGGGGAGTTCCTTACTGAGACCCAGACAACCAGGTGAGGGGAGTTCCTTACTGAGACAACCAGGTGAGGGGAGTTCCTTACTGAGACCTAGACAACCAGGTGAGGGGAGTTCCTTACTGAGACCTGGACAACCAGGTTTAGGGAGTTCCTTACTGAGACCTGGACAACCAGGTGAGAGGAGTTCCTTACTGAGACGACCAGGTGAGGGGAGTTCCTTACTGAGACCTAGACAACCAGGTGAGGGGAGTTCCTTACTGAGACCCAGACAACCAGGTGAGGGGAGTTCCTTACTGAGACCTAGACAACCAGGTGAGGGGAGTTCCTTACTGAGACCTGGACAACCAGGTGAGGGGAGTTCCTTACTGAGACCTGGACAACCAGGTTTAGGGAGTTCCTTACTGAGACCTGGACAACCAGGTGAGAGGAGTTCCTTACTGAGACGACCAGGTGAGGGGAGTTCCTTACTGAGACCTAGACAACCAGGTGAGGAGAGTTCCTTACTGAGACCTAGACAACCAGGTGAGGGGAGTGCCTTACTGAGACCTGGACAACCAGGTGAGAGGAGTTCCTTACTGAGACGACCAGGTGAGGGGAGTTCCTTACTGAGACCTAGACAACCAGGTGAGGAGAGTTCCTTACTGAGACCTAGACAACCAGGTGAGGGGTGTTCCTTACTGAGACCTAGACAACCAGGTGAGGGGTGTTCCTTACTGAGACCTTGCCAACCAGGTGAGGGGAGTTCCTTACTGAAACAACCAGGTGAGGGGAGTTCCTTACTGAGACCTAGACAACCAGGTGAGGGAAGTTCCTTACTGAAACAACCAGGTGAGGGGAGTTCCTTACTGAGACCTAGACAACCAGGTGAGGGGAGTTCCTTACTGAGACCTGGACAACCAGGTTTAGGGAGTTCCTTACTGAGACCTGGACAACCAGGTGAGGGGAGTTCCTTACTGAGACAACCAGGTGAGAGGAGTTCCTTACTGAGACCTACACAACCAGGTGAGGAGAGTTCCTTACTGAGACCTAGACAACCAGGTGAGGGGAGTTCCTTACTGAGACCTAGACAACCAGGTGAGGGGAGTTCCTTACTGAGACCTAGACAACCAGGTGAGGGGTGTTCCTTACTGAGACCTAGACAACCAGGTGAGTGAGGGGAGTTCCTTACTGAGACCTAGACAACCAGGTGAGGGGTTTTCCTTACTGAGACCTAGACAACCAGGTGAGTGAGGAGAGTTCCTTACTGAGACCCAGACAACCAGGTGAGGGGAGTTCCTTACTGAGACCCAGACAACCAGGTGAGGGGAGTTCCTTACTGAGACAACCAGGTGAGCGGAGTTCCTTACTGAGACCTAGACAACCAGGTGAGGGGAGTTCCTTACTGAGACCTGGACAACCAGGTGAGGGGAGTTCCTTACTGAGACCTGGACAACCAGGTTTAGGGAGTTCCTTACTGAGACCTGGACAACCAGGTGAGGGGAGTTCCTTACTGAGACCTGGACAACCAGGTTTAGGGAGTTCCTTACTGAGACCTGGACAACCAGGTTTAGGGAGTTCCTTACTGAGACCTGGACAACCAGGTGAGGGGAGTTCCTTACTGAGACCTGGACAACCAGGTTTAGGGAGTTCCTTACTGAGACCTGGACAACCAGGTGAGAGGAGTTCCTTACTGAGACGACCAGGTGAGGGGAGTTCCTTACTGAGACCTAGACAACCAGGTGAGGAGAGTTCCTTACTGAGACCTAGACAACCAGGTGAGGGGAGTGCCTTACTGAGACCTAGACAACCAGGTGAGGGGTGTTCCTTACTGAGACCTTGACAACCAGGTGAGGGGAGTTCCTTACTGAGACCTAGACAACCAGGTGAGGGGAGTTCCTTACTGAGACCTAGACAACCAGGTGAGGGGAGTTCCTTACTGAGACAACCAGGTGAGGGGAGTTCCTTACTGAGACCTAGACAACCAGGTGAGGGGAGTTCCTTACTGAGACCTAGACAACCAGGTTTAGGAAGTTCCTTACTGAGACCTAGACAACCAGGTGAGGGGAGTTCCTTACTGAGACCTAGACAACCAGGTGAGGGGAGTTCCTTACTGAGACCAAGACGACCAGGTGAGGGGAGTTCCTTACTGAGACCAAGACGACCAGGTGAGGGGAGTTCCTTACTGAGACCTGGACAACCAGGTGAGGGGAGTTCCTTACTGAAACAACCAGGTGAGGGGAGTTCCTTACTGAAACAACCAGGTGAGGGGAGTTCCTTACTGAGACCTAGACAACCAGGTGAGGGGAGTTCCTTACTGAAACAACCAGGTGAGGGGAGTTCCTTACTGAGACCTAGAAAACCAGGTGAGGGGAGTTCCTTACTGAGACCTGGACAACCAGGTGAGGGGAGTTCCTTACTGAGACCTGGACAACCAGGTTTAGGGAGTTCCTTACTGAGACCTGGACAACCAGGTGAGAGGAGTTCCTTACTGAGACGACCAGGTGAGGGGAGTTCCTTACTGAGACCTACACAACCAGGTGAGGAGAGTTCCTTACTGAGACCTAGACAACCAGGTGAGGGGAGTGCCTTACTGAGACCTAGACAACCAGGTGAGGGGAGTTCCTTACTGAGACCTAGACAACCAGGTGAGGGGTGTTCCTTACTGAGACCTTGACAACCAGGTGAGGGGAGTTCCTTACTGAGACCTAGACAACCAGGTGAGGGGAGTTCCTTACTGAGACCTAGACAACCAGGTGAGGGGAGTTCCTTACTGAGACAACCAGGTGAGGGGAGTTCCTTACTGAGACAACCAGGTGAGGGGAGTTCCTTACTGAGACCTAGACAACCAGGTGAGGGGTGTTCCTTACTGAGACCTAGACAACCAGGTGAGGGGAGTTCCTTACTGAGACCTAGACAACCAGATGAGGGGAGTTCCTTACTTAGACCTAGACAACCAGGTGAGGGGAGTTCCTTACTGAGACCTAGACAACCAGGTGAGGGGTGTTCCTTACTGAGACCTAGACAACCAGGTGAGGGGTGTTCCTTACTGAGACCTAGACAACCAGGTGAGGGGAGTTCCTTACTGAGACCTGGACAACCAGGTGAGGGGAGTTCCTTACTGAAACAACCAGGTGAGGGGAGTTCCTTACTGAGACCTAGACAACCAGGTGAGTGAGGAGAGTTCCTTACTGAGACCTAGATAACCAGGTGAGGGGAGATCCTAATCAGAAATATTCAGGTACCAGGGAAGAGCGAACCCACCCTCGACCCTCCATTGAATGTGTTTGACGCTATCTGAGTGACTCAAACATGTCATTGGGGGGGCCCCGTGCATTGATGACAACACTACCAAACAATATGGTGGAAAATAACTGGGATTCAACGGCAACTAGACTGTCGGTCCCTGGGAGGACCTGAAATAAAAGATCACAGAAATGTATTTCTCAAATGTTGTGCACAACTTTGTTTACGTCCCCGTTAGTGAACATTTCTCCTTGACAATCCACCTGACTGAACAGCATGCACATTACACAGGTGCACCTTGCACATTTGTGGCCTGCTGGAGGTCATTTTGCAGGGCTCTGGCAGTGCACCTCCTTGCACAAAGGCGGAGGTAGCGGTCCTGCTGCTGGGTTGTTGCCCTCCTACGGCCTCCTCCATGTCTCCTGATGTACTGGCCTGTATCCTGGTAGCGCCTCCATGCTCTGGACACTACGCTGACAGACACAGCAAACCTTCTTGCCACAGCTCGCATTGATGTGCCATCCTGGATGAGCTGCACTACCTGAGCCACTTGTGTGGGTTGTAGACTCCGTCTCATGCTACCACTAGAGTGAAAGCACCGCCAGCATTCAAAAGTGACCAAAACATCAGCCAGGAAGCATAGGAACTGAGAAGTGGTCTGTGGTCACCACCTGCAGAACCACTCCTTTATTGGGGGTGTCTTGCTAATTGCCTATAATTTCCACCTTTTGTCTATTCCGTTTGCACAACAGCATGTGAAATGTATTGTCAATCAGTGTTGCTTCCTAAGTGAACAGTTTGATTTCACAGAAGTGTGATTGACTTGGAGTTACATTGTGTTGTTTAAGTGATCCCTTTATTTTTTTGAGCAGTGTATTTAACAGGCAGGTTTGCATTCTCATTGGTTAAGCTGAATTGTCAGTAACAGCTGGGTATAAAATGCTGTTGTCTGGTTTAAGTCCGTTCATACATGGATCATGCTGCTCGAGCATTTATCTAAAGACTAACCTTTAATATGACATCATGACCCTTTATCTAAAGACTAACCTTTAATATTACATCATGACCAGACCCTTTATCTAAAGACTAACCTTTAATATTACATCATGACCCTTTATCTAAAGACTAACCTTTAATATGACATCATGACCCTTTATCTAAAGACTAACCTTTAATATGACATCATGACCCTTTATCTAAAGACTAACCTTTAATATTACATCATGACCAGAGCCTTTATCTAAAGACTAACCTTTAATATTACATCATGACCCTTTATCTAAAGACTAACCTTTAATATGACATCATGACCAGACCCTTTATCTAAAGACTAACCTTTAATATTACATCATGACCCTTTATCTAAAGACTAACCTTTAATATTACATCATGACCAGACCAGACCCTTTATCTAAAGACTAACCTTTAATATGACATCATGACCAGACCCTTTATCTAAAGACTAACCTTTAATATTACATCATGACCAGACCCTTTATCTAAAGACTAAACTTTAATATTACATCATGACCAGACCCTTTATCTAAAGACTAACCTTTAATATTACATCATGACCAGACCCTTTATCTAAAGACTAACCTTTAATATTACATCATGACCAGACCCTTTATCTAAAGACTAACCTTTAATATTACATCATGACCAGACCCTTTATCTAAAGACTAACCTTTAATATTACATCATGACCAGACCCTTTATCTAAAGACTAACCTTTAATATTAGATCATGACCAGACCCTTTATCTAAAGACTAACCTTTAATATTAGATCATGACCAGACCCTTTATCTAAAGACTAACCTTTAATATTAGATCATGACCAGACCCTTTATCTAAAGACTAACCTTTAATATGACATCATGACCAGAGCCTTTATCTAAAGACTAACCTTTAATATTACATCATGACCAGACCCTTTATCTAAAGACTAACCTTTAATATTACATCATGACCAGACCCTTTATCTAAAGACTAACCTTTAATATGACATCATGACCAGACCCTTTATCTAAAGACTAACCTTTAATATGACATCATGACCCTTTATCTAAAGACTAACCTTTAATATGACATCATGACCCTTTATCTAAAGACTAACCTTTAATATTACATCATGACCAGATCCTTTATCTAAAGACTAACCTTTAATATTACATCATGACCCTTTATCTAAAGACTAACCTTTAATATTACATCATGACGCTTTATCTAAAGACTAACCTTTAATATTAGATCATGACCAGACCCTTTATCTAAAGACTAACCTTTAATATGACATCATGACGCTTTATCTAAAGACTAACCTTTAATATGACATCATGACCAGATCCTTTATCTAAAGACTAAACTTTAATATTACATCATGACCAGACCCTTTATCTAAAGACTAACCTTTAATATGACATCATGACCCTTTATCTAAAGACTAACCTTTAATATTACATCATGACCAGACCCTTTATCTAAAGACTAACCTTTAATATGACATCATGACCAGACCCTTTATCTAAAGACTAACCTTTAATATGACATCATGACCCTTTATCTAAAGACTAACCTTTAATATGACATCATGACCCTTTATCTAAAGACTAACCTTTAATATTACATCATGACCAGATCCTTTATCTAAAGACTAACCTTTAATATTACATCATGACCCTTTATCTAAAGACTAACCTTTAATATTACATCATGACGCTTTATCTAAAGACTAACCTTTAATATTAGATCATGACCAGACCCTTTATCTAAAGACTAACCTTTAATATGACATCATGACGCTTTATCTAAAGACTAACCTTTAATGACATCATGACCAGATCCTTTATCTAAAGACTAAACTTTAATATTACATCATGACCAGACCCTTTATCTAAAGACTAACCTTTAATATGACATCATGACCCTTTATCTAAAGACTAACCTTTAATATGACATCATGACCAGATCCTTTATCTAAAGACTAAACTTTAATATTACATCATGACCAGACCCTTTATCTAAAGACTAACCTTTAATATGACATCATGACCAGATCCTTTATCTAAAGACTAAACTTTAATATTACATCATGACCAGACCCTTTATCTAAAGACTAACCTTTAATATGACATCATGACCAGATCCTTTATCTAAAGACTAAACTTTAATATTACATCATGACCAGACCCTTTATCTAAAGACTAACCTTTAATATTACATCATGACCCTTTATCTAAAGACTAAACTTTAATATTAGATCTTTTCAGAATAGGAAATCAAGTTCAAAATAAAAACACTAAACCATGAAACTAATTTATTTACATCCCAACATATCATTCCTTCTTTTAAAAAACGTAATATTTACATTTTGATTCGCTAGTAAAGTCCTTCTGAAAGTGACGGTGTCGTAACCAACACCGGGGTAAACATTTCTCCAGTCAGTCTGCTCCAGATTTCTCCAGTTGAGGGTAGAGTGGATGACTTCGCTCGGTCACAAAATGGCCCCCTATATAGTGCACACATGTTGACCAAGGACCTTCTGTTAAGCGCCCCCCACCAACAGTACAGCTGAGATGCAGTTCCTGTCATGTGGTCTAAAAAAATCTGAGAACAAACAGATGTTTGTTAAACCAGGTCCTATTCTTTCTGAGGGGACTGGGGGTAGAGGAGAACCTTGTTCAGGGCAGGTCCTATTCTTTCTGAGGGGACTGGGGGTAGAGGAGAACCTTGTTCAGGGCAGGTCCTATTCTTTCTGAGGGGACTGGGGGTAGAGGAGAACCTTGTTCAGGGCAGGTCCTATTCTTTCTGAGGGGACTGGGGGTAGAGGAGATCCTTGTTAAACCAGGTCCTATTCTTTCTGAGGGGACTGAGGGTAGAGGAGAACCTTGTTCAGAGCAGGTCCTATTCTTTCTGAGGGGACTAGGGGTAGAGGAGAACCTTGTTAAACCAGGTCCTATTCTTTCTGAGGGGACTGGGTGTAGAGGAGAATCTTGTTCAGGGCAGGTCCTATTCTTTCTGAGGGGACTGGGGGTAGAGGAGATCCTTGTTCAGAGCAGGTCCTATTCTTTCTGAGGGGACTGGGGGTAGAGGAGAACCTTGTTCAGGGCAGGTCCTATTCTTTCTGAGGGGACTGGGGGTAGAGGAGAACCTTGTTAAACCAGGTCCTATTCTTTCTGAGGGTAGAGGAGAACCTTGTTCAGGGCAGGTCCTATTCTTTCTGAGGGGACTGGGGGTAGAGGAGATCCTTGTTCAGAGCAGGTCCTATTCTTTCTGAGGGGACTGGGGGTAGAGGAGAACCTTGTTAAACCAGGTCCTATTCTTTCTGAGGGGACTGGGGGTAGAGGAGAACCTTGTTCAGGGCAGGTCCTATTCTTTCTGAGGGGACTGGGGGTAGAGGAGAACCTTGTTAAACCAGGTCCTATTCTTTCTGAGGGTAGAGGAGAACCTTGTTCAGGGCAGGTCCTATTCTTTCTGAGGGGACTGGGGGTAGAGGAGAACCTTGTTAAACCAGGTCCTATTCTTTCTGAGGGTAGAGGAGAACCTTGTTCAGGGCAGGTCCTATTCTTTCTGAGGGTAGAGGAGATCCTTGTTCAGGGCAGGTCCTATTCTTTCTGAGGGGACTGGGGGTAGAGGAGATCCTTGTTCAGGGCAGGTCCTATTCTTTCTGAGGGGACTGGGGGTAGAGGAGAACCTTGTTCAGAGCAGGTCCTATTCTTTCTGAGGGGACTGGGGGTAGAGGATAACCTTGTTCAGGGCAGGTCCTATTCTTTCTGAGGGGACTGGGGGTAGAGGAGATCCTTGTTAAACCAGGTCCTATTCTTTCTGAGGGTAGAGGAGATCCTTGTTCAGGGCAGGTCCTATTCTTTCTGAGGGGACTGGGGGTAGAGGAGAACCTTGTTCAGGGCAGGTCCTATTCTTTCTGAGGGGACTGGGGGTAGAGGAGATCCTTGTTAAACCAGGTCCTATTCTTTCTGAGGGGACTGGGGGTAGAGGAGAACCTTGTTCAGGGCAGGTCCTATTCTTTCTGATGGGACTGAGGGTAGAGGAGATCCTTGTTCAGGACAGGTCCTATTCTTTCTGAGGGTAGAGGAGAACCTTGTTCAGGGCAGGTCCTATTCTTTCTGAGGGGACTGGGGGTAGAGGAGAACCTTGTTCAGAGCAGGTCCTATTCTTTCTGAGGGGACTGGGGGTAGAGGAGAACCTTGTTCAGGGCAGGTCCTATTCTTTCTGAGGGGACTGGGGGTAGAGGAGATCCTTGTTCAGAGCAGGTCCTATTCTTTCTGAGGGGACTGGGGGTAGAGGAGAACCTTGTTAAACCAGGTCCTATTCTTTCTGAGGGGACTGGGGGTAGAGGAGAACCTTGTTCAGGGCAGGTCCTATTCTTTCTGAGGGGACTGGGGGTAGAGGAGAACCTTGTTAAACCAGGTCCTATTCTTTCTGAGGGGACTGGGGGTAGAGGAGAACCTTGTTCAGGGCAGGTCCTATTCTTTCTGAGGGGACTGAGGGTAGAGGAGAACCTTGTTCAGGGCAGGTCCTATTCTTTCTGAGGGGACTGGGGGTAGAGGAGATCCTTGTTCAGGGCAGGTCCTATTCTTTCTGAGGGTAGAGGAGATCCTTGTTCAGGGCAGGTCCTATTCTTTCTGAGGGGACTGGGGGTAGAGGAGAACCTTGTTCAGGGCAGGTCCTATTCTTTCTGAGGGGACTGGGGGTAGAGGAGAACCTTGTTCAGAGCAGGTCCTATTCTTTCTGAGGGTAGAGGAGAACCTTGTTCAGGGCAGGTCCTATTCTTTCTGGGGGTAGAGGAGATCCTTGTTAAACCAGGTCCTATTCTTTCTGAGGGGACTGGGGGTAGAGGAGAACCTTGTTCAGGGCAGGTCCTATTCTTTCTGATGGGACTGAGGGTAGAGGAGATCCTTGTTCAGGACAGGTCCTATTCTTTCTGAGGGTAGAGGAGAACCTTGTTCAGGGCAGGTCCTATTCTTTCTGAGGGGACTGGGGGTAGAGGAGAACCTTGTTCAGAGCAGGTCCTATTCTTTCTGAGGGGACTGGGGGTAGAGGAGAACCTTGTTCAGGGCAGGTCCTATTCTTTCTGAGGGGACTGGGGGTAGAGGAGATCCTTGTTCAGAGCAGGTCCTATTCTTTCTGAGGGGACTGGGGGTAGAGGAGAACCTTGTTAAACCAGGTCCTATTCTTTCTGAGGGGACTGGGGGTAGAGGAGAACCTTGTTCAGGGCAGGTCCTATTCTTTCTGAGGGGACTGGGGGTAGAGGAGAACCTTGTTAAACCAGGTCCTATTCTTTCTGAGGGGACTGGGGGTAGAGGAGAACCTTGTTCAGGGCAGGTCCTATTCTTTCTGAGGGGACTGAGGGTAGAGGAGAACCTTGTTCAGGGCAGGTCCTATTCTTTCTGAGGGGACTGGGGGTAGAGGAGATCCTTGTTCAGGGCAGGTCCTATTCTTTCTGAGGGGACTGGGGGTAGAGGAGATCCTTGTTAAACCAGGTCCTATTCTTTCTGAGGGGACTGGGGGTAGAGGAGAACCTTGTTCAGGGCAGGTCCTATTCTTTCTGATGGGACTGAGGGTAGAGGAGATCCTTGTTCAGGACAGGTCCTATTCTTTCTGAGGGTAGAGGAGAACCTTGTTCAGGGCAGGTCCTATTCTTTCTGAGGGGACTGGGGGTAGAGGAGAACCTTGTTCAGAGCAGGTCCTATTCTTTCTGAGGGGACTGGGGGTAGAGGAGAACCTTGTTCAGGGCAGGTCCTATTCTTTCTGAGGGGACTGGGGGTAGAGGAGATCCTTGTTCAGAGCAGGTCCTATTCTTTCTGAGGGGACTGGGGGTAGAGGAGAACCTTGTTAAACCAGGTCCTATTCTTTCTGAGGGGACTGGGGGTAGAGGAGAACCTTGTTCAGGGCAGGTCCTATTCTTTCTGAGGGGACTGGGGGTAGAGGAGAACCTTGTTAAACCAGGTCCTATTCTTTCTGAGGGGACTGGGGGTAGAGGAGAACCTTGTTCAGGGCAGGTCCTATTCTTTCTGAGGGGACTGAGGGTAGAGGAGAACCTTGTTCAGGGCAGGTCCTATTCTTTCTGAGGGGACTGGGGGTAGAGGAGATCCTTGTTCAGGGCAGGTCCTATTCTTTCTGAGGGTAGAGGAGATCCTTGTTCAGGGCAGGTCCTATTCTTTCTGAGGGGACTGGGGGTAGAGGAGAACCTTGTTCAGGGCAGGTCCTATTCTTTCTGAGGGGACTGGGGGTAGAGGAGAACCTTGTTCAGAGCAGGTCCTATTCTTTCTGAGGGTAGAGGAGAACCTTGTTCAGGGCAGGTCCTATTCTTTCTGGGGGTAGAGGAGATCCTTGTTAAACCAGGTCCTATTCTTTCTGAGGGGACTGGGGGTAGAGGAGAACCTTGTTCAGGGCAGGTCCTATTCTTTCTGATGGGACTGAGGGTAGAGGAGATCCTTGTTCAGGACAGGTCCTATTCTTTCTGAGGGTAGAGGAGAACCTTGTTCAGGGCAGGTCCTATTCTTTCTGAGGGGACTGGGGGTAGAGGAGAACCTTGTTCAGAGCAGGTCCTATTCTTTCTGAGGGGACTGGGGGTAGAGGAGAACCTTGTTCAGGGCAGGTCCTATTCTTTCTGAGGGGACTGGGGGTAGAGGAGATCCTTGTTCAGAGCAGGTCCTATTCTTTCTGAGGGGACTGGGGGTAGAGGAGAACCTTGTTAAACCAGGTCCTATTCTTTCTGAGGGGACTGGGGGTAGAGGAGAACCTTGTTCAGGGCAGGTCCTATTCTTTCTGAGGGGACTGGGGGTAGAGGAGAACCTTGTTAAACCAGGTCCTATTCTTTCTGAGGGGACTGGGGGTAGAGGAGAACCTTGTTCAGGGCAGGTCCTATTCTTTCTGAGGGGACTGAGGGTAGAGGAGAACCTTGTTCAGGGCAGGTCCTATTCTTTCTGAGGGGACTGGGGGTAGAGGAGATCCTTGTTCAGGGCAGGTCCTATTCTTTCTGAGGGTAGAGGAGATCCTTGTTCAGGGCAGGTCCTATTCTTTCTGAGGGGACTGGGGGTAGAGGAGAACCTTGTTCAGGGCAGGTCCTATTCTTTCTGAGGGGACTGGGGGTAGAGGAGAACCTTGTTCAGAGCAGGTCCTATTCTTTCTGAGGGTAGAGGAGAACCTTGTTCAGGGCAGGTCCTATTCTTTCTGGGGGTAGAGGAGATCCTTGTTAAACCAGGTCCTATTCTTTCTGAGGGGACTGGGGGTAGAGGAGAACCTTGTTCAGGGCAGGTCCTATTCTTTCTGATGGGACTGAGGGTAGAGGAGATCCTTGTTCAGGACAGGTCCTATTCTTTCTGAGGGTAGAGGAGAACCTTGTTCAGGGCAGGTCCTATTCTTTCTGAGGGGACTGGGGGTAGAGGAGAACCTTGTTCAGAGCAGGTCCTATTCTTTCTGAGGGGACTGGGGGTAGAGGAGAACCTTGTTCAGGGCAGGTCCTATTCTTTCTGAGGGGACTGGGGGTAGAGGAGATCCTTGTTCAGAGCAGGTCCTATTCTTTCTGAGGGGACTGGGGGTAGAGGAGAACCTTGTTAAACCAGGTCCTATTCTTTCTGAGGGGACTGGGGGTAGAGGAGAACCTTGTTCAGGGCAGGTCCTATTCTTTCTGAGGGGACTGGGGGTAGAGGAGAACCTTGTTAAACCAGGTCCTATTCTTTCTGAGGGGACTGGGGGTAGAGGAGAACCTTGTTCAGGGCAGGTCCTATTCTTTCTGAGGGGACTGAGGGTAGAGGAGAACCTTGTTCAGGGCAGGTCCTATTCTTTCTGAGGGGACTGGGGGTAGAGGAGATCCTTGTTCAGGGCAGGTCCTATTCTTTCTGAGGGTAGAGGAGATCCTTGTTCAGGGCAGGTCCTATTCTTTCTGAGGGGACTGGGGGTAGAGGAGAACCTTGTTCAGGGCAGGTCCTATTCTTTCTGAGGGGACTGGGGGTAGAGGAGAACCTTGTTCAGAGCAGGTCCTATTCTTTCTGAGGGTAGAGGAGAACCTTGTTCAGGGCAGGTCCTATTCTTTCTGGGGGTAGAGGAGATCCTTGTTAAACCAGGTCCTATTCTTTCTGAGGGGACTGGGGGTAGAGGAGAACCTTGTTCAGGGCAGGTCCTATTCTTTCTGATGGGACTGAGGGTAGAGGAGATCCTTGTTCAGGACAGGTCCTATTCTTTCTGAGGGTAGAGGAGAACCTTGTTCAGGGCAGGTCCTATTCTTTCTGAGGGGACTGGGGGTAGAGGAGAACCTTGTTCAGAGCAGGTCCTATTCTTTCTGAGGGGACTGGGGGTAGAGGAGAACCTTGTTCAGGGCAGGTCCTATTCTTTCTGAGGGGACTGGGGGTAGAGGAGATCCTTGTTCAGAGCAGGTCCTATTCTTTCTGAGGGGACTGGGGGTAGAGGAGAACCTTGTTAAACCAGGTCCTATTCTTTCTGAGGGGACTGGGGGTAGAGGAGAACCTTGTTCAGGGCAGGTCCTATTCTTTCTGAGGGGACTGGGGGTAGAGGAGAACCTTGTTAAACCAGGTCCTATTCTTTCTGAGGGGACTGGGGGTAGAGGAGAACCTTGTTCAGGGCAGGTCCTATTCTTTCTGAGGGGACTGAGGGTAGAGGAGAACCTTGTTCAGGGCAGGTCCTATTCTTTCTGAGGGGACTGGGGGTAGAGGAGATCCTTGTTCAGGGCAGGTCCTATTCTTTCTGAGGGTAGAGGAGATCCTTGTTCAGGGCAGGTCCTATTCTTTCTGAGGGGACTGGGGGTAGAGGAGAACCTTGTTCAGGGCAGGTCCTATTCTTTCTGAGGGGACTGGGGGTAGAGGAGAACCTTGTTCAGAGCAGGTCCTATTCTTTCTGAGGGGACTGGGGGTAGAGGAGATCCTTGTTCAGGGCAGGTCCTATTCTTTCTGGGGGTAGAGGAGATCCTTGTTAAACCAGGTCCTATTCTTTCTGAGGAGACTGGGGGTAGAGGAGAACCTTGTTCAGGGCTTGTGTTCACATAGCATATCTGATCTAGAAGCAGTCAGACCTCTTATTCATTACATCCTCCATCAGCACTGAAACACTAGGAATTTAGGTCCTGACGTTCAGGACAACCTCACAGCGTTCAGAGGGACAGGGGTACCTCACAGCGTTCAGAGGGACAGGGGTACCTCACAGCGTTCAGAGGGACAGGGGTACCTCACAGCGTTCAGAGGGACAGGGGTACCTCACAGCGTTCAGAGGGACAGGGGTACCTCACAGCGTTCAGAGGGACAGGGGTACCTCACAGCGTTCAGAGGGACAGGGGTACCTCACAGCGTTCAGAGGGACAGGGGTACCTCACAACGTTCTGAGGGACAGGGGTACCTCACAGCGTTCAGAGGGACAGGGGTACCTCACAGCGTTCAGAGGGACAGGGGTACCTCACAGCGTTCAGAGGGACAGGGGTACCTCACAGCGTTCAGAGGGACAGGGGTACCTCACAGCGTTCAGAGGGACAGGGGTACCTCACAGCGTTCAGAGGGACAGGGGTACCTCACAGCGTTCAGAGGGACAGGGGTACCTCACAGCGTTCAGAGGGACAGGGGTACCTCACAGCGTTCAGAGGGACAGGGGTACCTCACAACGTTCTGAGGGACAGGGGTACCTCACAGCGTTCAGAGGGACAGGGGTACCTCACAGCGTTCAGAGGGACAGGGGTACAACTGGAACAGAAGGTAAAGTAAATGCAGAATAAACCAGGGACATCGTTACAGCGGTCTGCCCTATATGTCACTTCAAACTAAAACACATCCTTCCTCAACCGTCCCCATTTCCTCCACAACAGAAAAAATCTAGAAAAAAATGTCAAGCCAGCCCTTTTTATTGAGTCCATCAATTCATTCACAGGGCAGAGAGAGAAACACCTCCACGTTCAACCACTCAAATGAAAGACATCTTGAAAACACATTTTTATAAACTAATAAATCCTAATCGTTAGATTGTGTTCAGGTCCTTGTTGCATCATTAGCAACAGAGAGAGGCTTCAGGCTTGACATTCTACTATGGAAACCTCGTTCCATAAGCCTTCCTCTATACTCTAGTTTACTTCCTGTCTTGCAGAGAATCCAACCAATCACATCTTCACTTGACCAGGGGCGCCACCCCAGATGGAGAGCACGTCCTTGATTGGGCCTGGATCAGTGGAGGAGGAGGAGGGGGGTGTGGTCACCCCAGTGAAAGCCTCCTTGACCACTCGTGTCCTTGTGTCTTGGCTCCGCCCCCTCCCACGTGGACAGGATGGGCGGGGTTATGCAGTTACCTTCAGAAGTGCTAAGGCCGCTTCCTATGCTAAGCTCTCCGTCTTTAAGGTCTCTCTGTCCGGCTGTCCGTGGTACTATCTCACTACCAGTCTTCTCTTAGTTTCCAGTGTCCTCTCTCAATCCTTCCAGTTCGTATTTACAGTTTGGCTCGCTGAAAGAAAGCCTGTGGAGAGAGAAAGACAGAGAGACAGAGAGACAGACGACAGAGAGAGAGAGACAGACGACAGAGAGAGACAGACAGGCGACAGAGAGAGACAGACAGACACAGACAGGCGACAGAGAGACAGAGAGAGAGAGAGAGAGACAGACTCTTGTCAGATGTTATTGCTCGTACCAAGACACAGGTTACTGAGCGAAGCTGTTTCCAAGGCAACAACCAGCTGACTACGTACCTTCATGTAGTTTTTGAAGACCTTGGCGTCTGGCTGCTGAAGCACTTGACACACTTCCTGTTAAGAGGAAAAGGAGGAGGAGTGTTACAGAACTAGGGAACCGGTTACATTTCCGTGTTCGATTCAGCTGTGATCTGTATGGTTATGCGACAGAGGTACCTGTGTGATTTCAGGTGACACCTGTAGAGAAGGGAGGTACTCCTGAAGGTACTGGATAAACTCCGGACCCTGCCGACCAGGAAGTACAAAACATGACAAACAAACACCATGTCAGCCATGCATTCATTCATACAAAAAGGTCCAAGTTGGAGATAGATCAAGTTCTCAACAAGACATTATGAAGGAAAACCAAAGTGAAGCTTACTCTTCTGAGATGAATCATTTTCAAGGTGAGAGCACACTCTGACAACGTCTGGAGAAAGAAAAACAAAACACGTTTTGAGTTAGTTTTTTGTCATTCGAGTCCAAACTTCTGTTTTGTAGGATGTAAAAGAGAGATGTGTGGCGTCTCCTGATAAATCTGGTTCCAGGTACTCACCAGGACGGTCTGAGCGTCTGTGAGATCAAAGGATGGTTTGAGAGGAGCCAGGAAGCATGCTGGGACGATGTGTTTATAGATGAAGTCTGGGAACCCAGCCATACCGTCTTTACCGCCTGAAGGACATAAAACAACAAAATCAGTCCCAGTTCAAAACGTTTCACTTTTTACACCAGGGGGTGTATTCATTACCGCAAACCGTAGCAAAAAAAATGTTTTACAATGAAAACAAGATATTCTATTTTTGGGGGAAGAAAGAAATTCAGCAAGGTCCCTGCCCGTTTTATCCCAAAAGGTTTCTAGTGAACACGACCCCAGTCCAAGACGAAAAAACAATTAACTAATATCCGCTGGGCGTGTTTCTAGAACAATAGTTCCCATCGGTCTCCACGGTCCGTTTCTGTCAGGAGCAACAGCACGGGTCGTTGTATACGGACGGGTCCGTTTCTGTCAGGAGCAACAGCACGGGTCGTTGTATACAGACGGGTCGCTGTTCTCACCCCAGAGGTTGAATAATGACGGGTCGTTTCTGTCAGGAGCAACAGCAGCAAGACAGGGGGTTGAATACGGACGGGTCGTTTCTGTCAGGAGCAACAGCACGGGTCGTTGTATACAGACGGGTCGCTGTTCTCACCCCAGAGGTTGAATAATGACGGGTCGTTTCTGTCAGGAGCAACAGCAGCAAGACAGGGGGTTGAATACGGACGGGTCGTTTCTGTCAGGAGCAACAGCACGGGTCGTTGTATACAGACGGGTCGCTGTTCTCACCCCAGAGGTTGAATAATGACGGGTCGTTTCTGTCAGGAGCAACAGCAGCAAGACAGGGGGTTGAATACGGACGGGTCGTTTCTGTCAGGAGCAACAGCACGGGTCGTTGTATACAGACGGGTCGCTGTTCTCACCCCAGAGGTTGAATAATGACGGGTCGTTTCTGTCAGGATCAACAGACGGGTCGTTGTTCTCACCCCCAGAGGTTGAATAATGACGGGTCGTTCTCACCCCCAGAGGTTGAATAATGACGGGTCGTTCTCACCCCCAGAGGTTGAATAATGACGGGTCGTCGTTCTCACCCCCAGAGGTTGAATAATGACGGGTCGTTCTCACCCCAGAGGTTGAATACAGACGGGTCGTTCTCACCCCCAGAGGTTGAATACAGACGGGTCGTTCTCACCCCAGAGGTTGAATAATGACGGGTCGTTCTCACCCCAGAGGTTGAATAATGACGGGTCGTTCTCACCCCAGAGGTTGAATAATGACGGGTCGTTCTCACCCCCAGAGGTTGAATAATGACGGGTCGTTGTTCTCACCCCAGAGGTTGAATAATGACGGGTCGTTCTCACCCCAGAGGTTGAATAATGACGGGTCGTTGTTCTCACCCCAGAGGTTGAATAATGACGGGTCGTTGTTCTCACCCCAGAGGTTGAATAATGACGGGTCGTTGTTCTCACCCCAGAGGTTGAATAATGACGGGTCGTTGTTCTCACCCCAGAGGTTGAATAATGACGGGTCGTTCTCACCCCAGAGGTTGAATAATGACGGGTCGTTGTTCTCACCCCAGAGGTTGAATAATGACGGGTCGTTGTTCTCACCCCAGAGGTTGAATAATGACGGGTCGTTCTCACCCCAGAGGTTGAATAATGACGGGTCGTTCTCACCCCAGAGGTTGAATAATGACGGGTCGTTCTCACCCCAGAGGTTGAATAATGACGGGTCGTCGTTCTCACCCCCAGAGGTTGAATAATGACGGGTCGTTGTTCTCCCCCCAGAGGTTGAATAATGACGGGTCGTTCTCACCCCCAGAGGTTGAATAATGACGGGTCGTTGTTCTCACCCCAGAGGTTGAATAATGACGGGTCGTTCTCACCCCCAGAGGTTGAATAATGACGGGTCGTTCTCACCCCAGAGGTTGAATAATGACGGGTCGTTCTCACCCCAGAGGTTGAATAATGACGGGTCGTTGTTCTCACCCCAGAGGTTGAATAATGACGGGTCGTTGTTCTCACCCCAGAGGTTGAATAATGACGGGTCGTTCTCACCCCAGAGGTTGAATAATGACGGGTCGTTCTCACCCCAGAGGTTGAATAATGACGGGTCGTTCTCACCCCAGAGGTTGAATAATGACGGGTCGTTCTCACCCCCAGAGGTTGAATAATGACGGGTCGTTCTCACCCCCAGAGGTTGAATAATGACGGGTCGTTGTTCTCACCCCAGAGGTTGAATAATGACGGGTCGTTGTTCTCACCCCAGAGGTTGAATAATGACGGGTCGTTCTCACCCCAGAGGTTGAATAATGACGGGTCATTGTTCTCACCCCAGAGGTTGAATAATGACGGGTCGTTCTCACCCCAGAGGTTGAATAATGACGGGTCGTTCTCACCCCCAGAGGTTGAATAATGACGGGTCGTTCTCACCCCAGAGGTTGAATAATGACGGGTCGTTCTCACCCCAGAGGTTGAATAATGACGGGTCGTTGTTCTCACCCCAGAGGTTGAATAATGACGGGTCGTTGTTCTCACCCCAGAGGTTGAATACAGACGGGTCGTTCTCACCCCAGAGGTTGAATAATGACGGGTCGTTGTTCTCACCCCAGAGGTTGAATAATGACGGGTCGTTCTCACCCCAGAGGTTGAATAATGACGGGTCGTTCTCACCCCAGAGGTTGAATAATGACGGGTCGTTCTCACCCCAGAGGTTGAATAATGACGGGTCGTTCTCACCCCAGAGGTTGAATAATGACGGGTCGTTCTCACCCCCAGAGGTTGAATAATGACGGGTCGTTCTCACCCCAGAGGTTGAATAATGACGGGTCGTTGTTCTCACCCCAGAGGTTGAATAATGACGGGTCGTTCTCACCCCAGAGTTCCACCAGCTTGGAGAGGATGATGAAGCAGCTCTTCTGGGCGATGGGGTCGGGGAAGTCTACAGCTCCCTGGATGATGGTGAACAGAACCCGCTCTACGTTCTCAGCACCTGGGGAGGAACCACACAACAAATATTTATAGCTGAGGAATCACACCACACACACACTTAGAACCCTGGAGAACCACACAACAAATATTTATAGCTGAGGAATCACACCACACACACTTAGAACCCACTTAATGTTCTCAACACCTGGGTAACAGAACACACACACTCAGAACCCTGAGGAACCACACAGGACACACTCAGAACCCTGAGGAACCACACTCAGAACCCTGAGGAACCACACTCAGAACCCTGAGGAACCACACTCAGAACCCTGAGGAACCACACTCAGAACCCTGAGGAACCCCACAGGACACACTCAGAACCCTGAGGAACCCCACAGGACACACTCAGAACCCTGAGGAACCCCACAGGACACACTCAGAACCCTGAGGAACCACACAGGACACACTCAGAACCCTGAGGAACCACACAGGACACCCTGAGGAACCACACAGGACACCCTGAGGAACCACACAGGACACACTCAGAACCCTGAGGAACCCCACAGGACACACTCAGAACCCTGAGGAACCCCACAGGACACACTCAGAACCCTGAGGAACCCCACAGGACACACTCAGAACCCTGAGGAACCCCACAGGACACACTCAGAACCCTGAGGAACCCCACAGGACACACTCAGAACCCTGAGGAACCCCACAGGACACACTCAGAACCCTGAGGAACCCCACAGGACACACTCAGAACCCTGAGGAACCACACAGGACACACTCAGAACCCTGAGGAACCACACAGGACACACTCAGAACCCTGAGGAACCACACAGGACACACTCAGAACCCTGAGGAACCACACAGTACACACTCAGAACCCTGAGGAACCACACAGGACACACTCAGAACCCTGAGGAACCACACAGGACACACTCAGAATCCTGAGGAACCACACAGGACACACTCAGAATCCTGAGGAACCACACAGGACACACTCAGAACCCTGAGGAACCACACAGGACACACTCAGAACCCTGAGGAACACACTGAGCAGCAGCTCACCCTGGTTGGCCAGGACTTCGTTCATCCCACTGGAGGTTATGGTCTGTATGAAGGTGAAGTAACTCCTCCGTAACATCTGTTTCTCCAGGGCTGCTGTCTGGTCGTTGTCCTCAGCAGCTCGACACAACACCTCAAAGATGGCCAGGACCAGAGGCATGAACACCTGCTGTAGGAACGGAGACACCTGGTCCTGGAGAGAGACAGAGAGGACCAGAGGCATGAACACCTGGTCCTGGAGAGAGACAGAGAGGACCAGAGACATGAACACCTGCTGTAGGAACGGAGACACCTGGTCCTGGAGAGAGACAGAGAGGACCAGAGGCATGAACACCTGGTCCTGGAGAGAGACAGAGAGGACCAGAGACATGAACACCTGGTCCTGGAGAGAGACAGAGAGGACCAGAGACATGAACACCTGGTCCTGGAGAGAGACAGAGAGGACCAGAGACATGAACACCTGGTCCTGGAGAGAGACAGAGAGGACCAGAGACATGAACACCTGGTCCTGGAGAGAGACAGAGAGGACCAGAGACATGAACACCTGGTCCTGGAGAGAGACAGAGAGGACCAGAGGCATGAACACCTGGTCCTGGAGAGAGACAGAGACATGAACACCTGGTCCTGGAGAGAGACAGAGAGGACCAGAGGCATGAACACCTGGTCCTGGAGAGAGACAGAGAGGACCAGAGGCATGAACACCTGGTCCTGGAGAGAGACAGAGAGGACCAGAGGCATGAACACCTGGTCCTGGAGAGAGACAGAGAGGACCAGAGACATGAACACCTGGTCCTGGAGAGACAGAGAGGACCAGAGACATGAACACCTGGTCCTGGAGAGAGACAGAGAGGACCAGAGACATGAACACCTGGTCCTGGAGAGAGACAGAGAGGACCAGAGACATGAACACCTGGTCCTGGAGAGAGACAGAGAGGACCAGAGGCATGAACACCTGGTCCTGAAGAGACAGAGAGGACCAGAGGCATGAACACCTGGTCCTGGAGAGACAGAGAGGACCAGAGGCATGAACACCTGGTCCTGGAGAGACAGAGAGGACCAGAGGCATGAACACCTGGTCCTGGAGAGACAGAGAGGACCAGAGGCATGAACACCTGGTCCTGGAGAGACAGAGTGGACCAGAGGCATGAACACCTGGTCCTGGAGAGACAGAGAGGACCAGAGGCATGAACACCTGGTCCTGGAGAGACAGAGAGGACCAGAGACATGAACACCTGGTCCTGGAGAGACAGAGAGGACCAGAGACATGAACACCTGGTCCTGGAGAGAGACAGAGAGGACCAGAGACATGAACACCTGGTCCTGGAGAGAGACAGAGAGGACCAGAGACATGAACACCTGGTCCTGGAGAGAGACAGAGAGGACCAGAGGCATGAACACCTGGTCCTGGAGAGAGACAGAGAGGACCAGAGACATGAACACCTGGTCCTGGAGAGAGACAGAGAGGACCAGAGACATGAACACCTGGTCCTGGAACGGAGACACCTGGTCCTGGAGAGAGACAGAGAGGACCAGAGACATGAACACCTGGTCCTGGAGAGACAGAGAGGACCAGAGGCATGAACACCTGGTCCTGGAGAGAGACAGAGAGGACCAGAGACATGAACACCTGGTCCTGGAGAGAGACAGAGAGGACCAGAGACATGAACACCTGGTCCTGAAGAGAGACAGAGAGGACCAGAGACATGAACACCTGGTCCTGGAGAGAGACAGAGAGGACCAGAGGCAGGAACACCTGGTCCTGGAGAGACAGAGAGGGCCAGAGACATGAACACCTGGTCCTGGAGAGAGACAGAGAGGACCAGAGACATGAACACCTGGTCCTGGAGAGACAGAGAGGACCAGAGACATGAACACCTGGTCCTGGAGAGACAGAGAGGACCAGAGACATGAACACCTGGTCCTGGAGAGAGACAGAGAGGACCAGAGACATGAACACCTGGTCCTGGAGAGACAGAGAGGACCAGAGACATGAACACCTGCTGTAGGAACGGAGACACCTGGTCCTGGAGAGACAGAGAGGACCAGAGACATGAACACCTGGTCCTGGAGAGAGACAGAGAGGACCAGAGACATGAACACCTGGTCCTGGAGAGACAGAGAGGACCAGAGACATGAACACCTGGTCCTGGAGAGACAGAGAGGACCAGAGACATGAACACCTGGTCCTGGAGAGAGACAGAGAGGACCAGAGACATGAACACCTGGTCCTGGAGAGACAGAGAGGACCAGAGACATGAACACCTGGTCCTGGAGAGAGACAGAGGAACCAGAGACATGAACACCTGGTCCTGGAACGGAGACACCTGGTCCTGGAGAGAGACAGAGAGGACCAGAGACATGAACACCTGGTCCTGGAGAGACAGAGAGGACCAGAGGCATGAACATCTGGTCCTGGAGAGAGACAGAGAGGACCAGAGACATGAACACCTGGTCCTGGAGAGACAGAGAGGACCAGAGGCATGAACACCTGGTCCTGGAGAGAGACAGAGAGGACCAGAGACATGAACACCTGGTCCTGCAGAGACAGAGAGGACCAGAGACATGAACACCTGGTCCTGGAGAGAGACAGAGAGGACCAGAGACATGAACACCTGGTCCTGGAGAGAGACAGAGAGGACCAGAGACATGAACACCTGGTCCTGGAGAGACAGAGAGGACCAGAGACATGAACACCTGGTCCTGGAGAGACAGAGAGGACCAGAGACATGAACACCTGGTCCTGGAGAGAGACAGAGAGGACCAGAGACATGAACACCTGGTCCTGGAGAAAGACAGAGAGGACCAGAGACATGAACACCTGGTCCTGGAGAGAGACAGAGAGGACCAGAGACATGAACACCTGGTCCTGGAGAGAGACAGAGAGGACCAGAGACATGAACACCTGGTCCTGGAGAGACAGAGAGGACCAGAGACATGAACACCTGCTGCAGGAACGGAGATACCCGGTCCTGGGAATGGGGGCATAGACTGTCCCTAATTTTCGCTAAACCTAACCCTAAACCTAACCCTAAACCTAACCCTAACCTAAACCTAACCCTAAACCTAAACCTAACCCTAAACCTAACCCTTTTAGCTTGGCTGTTTCAGCTGGCATGTTAGCAGTCAGTCCCCTACCATAGATATATTTTAAGAGCCGGTTTCTTGGACAGATTAATCTTAGTCCTGGACTAAAACCCTTCCTGTGGAGATCCTACCCTAGTCCAGGAAACCAGCCCCCAGATGTCCTCTGTAACGGTGTGGTTCCCTGGTTACCTTGAACTTGGCGGTGATCTGGCTGATGAGGGGTATAAACTCCTGCAGGTCCTTGGCCTCACAGTCCTTCAGCATGTGTTCCGACGCCGCCGGGACGAAGGGCAGGACCTCTTCTTCGAGACAGATGATCATGCGGTGGAGGAAGGAGCGGACTGCGCTACGCAGCGACCCCCTCTGGACAGGACAGCTCAGTGCAGGCAGGAAGGTCTGCAGACAGTCTCTGTAGACCTCAGAACATCCACACTGCTTCACTGTCTGCTTGTTGCTGAACGCTTTACTGGTACGACTAGAGGGGGAGGGAGAGAGAGAGGGGAGGGAGAGAGAGAGGGGAGGGAGAGAGAGAAAAGGGAGAGAGAGAGAAAAGGGAGAGAGAGAGAGGGAGAGAGGGAGAGAGGGAGAGAGGGAGAGAGGGAGGGGGGGAGAGAGGGAGGGAGACCGAGAGAAGGAGGAAGGGAGGGAGAGAGGGAGACCGAGAGAAGGAGGAAGGGAGAGAGAGAGGGAGACCGAGAGAAGGGAGAGAGGAAGACCGAGAGAAGGGAGAGAGGAAGACCGAGAGAAAGGGAGAGAGGAAGACCGAGAGAAAGGGAGAGAGGGAGGAAGGGAGGGAGAGAGGGAGACCGAGAAAGGGAGGAAGGGAGGGAGAGAGGGAGACCGAGAAAGGGAGGAAGGGAGGGAGAGAGGGAGAGATGTATTCTTAGCAGGAACAGGACTTGTAAACCCAGAGAGAAGAGTGCTGAGCGATTAGTGCTTTTTGAGGTCGGTTCGGTTTCGGTTCAACTAAATGCATAAAACTGTGACATTTTTTTTTTATAATGTGTTGAATGTTGTAACAAAATAAAATAAAAGTCCATTACTGCTCATCACTTATTAACATGACTTTAATAACGTACACTACATGATGTAGGATCTCACAACTCATCTACACTACATGATCAACAGGATGTGGACACCTCCTCGTCCAACATCTCATTCCAAAATCATGGACATTAATATGGAGTTGGTCCCTCTTTGCTGCTATAACAGCCTCCACTCTTCTGGGAAGGCTTTCCACTAGATGTTGGAACATTGCTGCTATAACAGCCTCCACTCTTCTGGGAAGGCTTTCCACTAGATGTTGGAACATTGCTGCTATAACAGCCTCCACTCTTCTGGGAAGGCTTTCCACTAGATGTTGGAACATTGCTGCTATAACAGCCTCCACTCTTCTGGGAAGGCTTTCCACTAGATGTTGGAACATTGCTGCTATAACAGCCTCCACTCTTCTGGGAAGGCTTTCCACTAGATGTTGGAACATTGCTGCTATAACAGCCTCCACTCTTCTGGGAAGGCTTTCCACTAGATGTTGGAACATTGCTGCTATAACAGCCTCCACTCTTCTGGGAAGGCTTTCCACTAGATGTTGGAACATTGCTGCTATAACAGCCTCCACTCTTCTGGGAAGGCTTTCCACTAGATGTAGGAACATTGCTGCTATAACAGCCTCCACTCTTCTGGGAAGGCTTTCCACTAGATGTTGGAACATTGCTGCTATAACAGCCTCCACTCTTCTGGGAAGGCTTTCCACTAGATGTTGGAACATTGCTGCTATAACAGCCTCCACTCTTCTGGGAAGGCTTTCCACTAGATGATGGAACATTGCTGCTATAACAGCCTCCACTCTTCTGGGAAGGCTTTCCACTAGATGTTGGAACATTGCTGCTATAACAGCCTCCACTCTTCTGGGAAGGCTTTCCATTAGATGTTGGAACATTGCTGCTATAACAGCCTCCACTCTTCTGGGAAGGCTTTCCACTAGATGTTGGAACATTGCTGCTATAACAGCCTCCACTCTTCTGGGAAGGCTTTCCACTAGATGTTGGAACATTGCTGCTATAACAGCCTCCACTCTTCTTGGAAGGCTTTCCACTAGATGTTGGAACATTGCTGCTATAACAGCCTCCACTCTTCTGGGAAGGCTTTCCACTAGATGTTGGAACATTGCTGCTATAACAGCCTCCACTCTTCTGGGAAGGCTTTCCACTAGATGTTGGAACATTGCTGCTATAACAGCCTCCACTCTTCTGGGAAGGCTTTCCACTAGATGTTGGAACATTGCTGCTATAACAGCCTCCACTCTTCTGGGAAGGCTTTCCACTAGATGTTGGAACATTGCTGCTATAACAGCCTCCACTCTTCTGGGAAGGCTTTCCACTAGATGTTGGAACATTGCTGCTATAACAGCCTCCACTCTTCTGGGAAGGCTTTCCACTAGATGTAGGAACATTGCTGTTATAACAGCCTCCACTCTTCTGGGAAGGCTTTCCACTAGATGTTGGAACATTGCTGCTATAACAGCCTCCACTCTTCTGGGAAGGCTTTCCACTAGATGTTGGAACATTGCTGCTATAACAGCCTCCACTCTTCTGGGAAGGCTTTCCTCTAGATGTTCGAACATTGCTGCTATAACAGCCTCCACTCTTCTGGGAAGGCTTTCCACTAGATGTTGGAACATTGCTGCTATAACAGCCTCCACTCTTCTGGGAAGGCTTTCCACTAGATGTTGGAACATTGCTGCCATAACAGCCTCCACTCTTCTGGGAAGGCTTTCCACTAGATGTTGGAACATTGCTGCTATAACAGCCTCCACTCTTCTGGGAAGGCTTTCCACTAGATTTTGGAACATTGCTGCAGGGACCTGCTTCCATTCAGCCACAAGAGCATTACTGATGTCGGGCAATTAGTCCTGTCTCGCAGTCACTTCTTTTTATATGAAACATTCATGTGTTGAAAATTGTTTGCGTAGTCAACTTACACACAGCTCTGACACACACACTTACTCCACCAGACATGCCACCAGGGGTCTTTTCACAATCCCCAAATCCAGAACAAAGTCCAGAAAACATACAGTATTATAGAGAGCCATTATTGCATGGAACTTCCTTCCATCTCATATTGCTTTAAATAAAACAGCAAACCTGGTTTCAAAAACCCCCAGATAAAGCATCGCCTCTCCCCTATTTGAACCTAGATAGTTTATGTGAATGCAATATGTGCCTTTTTTAAATGTTTTATGTAGTTCTGTCCTTGAGCTGTTCTTGTTTATTAATGTTTCTGTATCATGTTTCAGGTGGAACCCCAGGAAGAGTAGCTGCTGCTTTTACAACAGCTAATGGGGAAACTAATAAAATACCAAAATAGCCGAACCTGGACGACGCTGGGCCAACCCCTCCCCGAACACGGACGACGCTGGGCCAATCCCTCCCCTAACCGGGACGACGCTGGGCCAATCCCTCCCCTAACCGGGACGACGCTGGGCCAATCCCTCCCCTAACCGGGACGACGCTGGGCCAATCCCTCCCCTAACCGGGACGACGCTGGGCCAACCCCTCCCCGAACGACGCTGGGCCAATCCCTCCCCTAACCGGGACGACGCTGGGCCAATCCCTCCCTAACCGGGACGACGCTGGGCCAATCCCTCCCCTAACCGGGACGACGCTGGGCCAATCCCTCCCTAACCGGGACGACGCTGGGCCAATCCCTCCCCTAACCGGGACGACGCTGGGCCAATCCCTCCCCTAACCGGGACGACGCTGGGCCAATCCCTCCCCTAACCGGGACGACGCTGGGCCAACCCCTCCCCGAACACGGACGACGCTGGGCCAATCCCTCCCCTAACCGGGACGACGCTGGGCCAATCCCTCCCTAACCGGGACGACGCTGGGCCAATCCCTCCCCTAACCGGGACGACGCTGGGCCAAAACCTCCCCTAACCGGGACGACGCTGGGCCAATCCCTCCCCTAACCGGGACGACGCTGGGCCAATCCCTCCCCTAACCGGGACGACGCTGGGCCAATCCCTCCCCTAACCCGGACGACGCTGGGCCAATCCCTCCCCTAACCGGGACGACGCTGGGCCAATCCCTCCCCTAACCGGGACGACGCTGGGCCAATCCCTCCCCTAACCGGGACGACGCTGGGCCAATCCCTCCCCTAACCGGGACGACGCTGGGCCAACCCCTCCCCGAACACGGACGACGCTGGGCCAATCCCTCCCCTAACCGGGACGACGCTGGGCCAATCCCTCCCTAACCGGGACGACGCTGGGCCAATCCCTCCCCTAACCGGGACGACGCTGGGCCAATCCCTCCCTAACCGGGACGACGCTGGGCCAATCCCTCCCCTAACCGGGACGACGCTGGGCCAATCCCTCCCCTAACCGGGACGACGCTGGGCCAATCCCTCCCCTAACCGGGACGACGCTGGGCCAACCCCTCCCCGAACACGGACGACGCTGGGCCAATCCCTCCCCTAACCGGGACGACGCTGGGCCAATCCCTCCCTAACCGGGACGACGCTGGGCCAATCCCTCCCCTAACCGGGACGACGCTGGGCCAATCCCTCCCCTAACCGGGACGACGCTGGGCCAATCCCTCCCCTAACCGGGACGACGCTGGGCCAATCCCTCCCCTAACCGGGACGACGCTGGGCCAATCCCTCCCCTAACCCGGACGACGCTGGGCCAATCCCTCCCCTAACCGGGACGACGCTGGGCCAATCCCTCCCCTAACCGGGACGACGCTGGGCCAATCCCTCCCCTAACCCGGACGACGCTGGGCCAATCCCTCCCCTAACCGGGACGACGCTGGGCCAATCCCTCCCCTAACCGGGACGACGCTGGGCCAATCCCTCCCCTAACCCGGACGACGCTGGGCCAATCCCTCCCCTAACCCGGACGACGCTGGGCCAATCCCTCCCCTAACCCGGACGACGCTGGGCCAATCCCTCCCCTAACCCGGACGACGCTGGGCCAATCCCTCCCCTAACCCGGACGACGCTGGGCCAATCCCTCCCCTAACCGGGACGACGCTGGGCCAATCCCTCCCCTAAACGGGACGACGCTGGGCCAATCCCTCCCCTAACCGGGACGACGCTGGGCCAATCCCTCCCCTAACCCGGACGACGCTGGGCCAATCCCTCCCCTAACCCGGACGACGCTGGGCCAATCACTCCCCTAACCCGGACGACGCTGGGCCAATCCCTCCCCTAACCCGGACGACGCTGGGCCAATCGTGCGCCGCCTCATGGGTGTCCCGGTCGCGGCCGGCTGCGACACAGCCTGGAATCAAACCCGGGTCAGTAGTGACGCCTCTAGCGCTGCGATGCAGTGCCTTAGACCGCTGGCCACCCGATACGCCGACTGGGCCTTATTTATAACCAAATGTTGGAGTTGGGGGTTGGTGTGTACATCAGGGTGTGTGTACATCAGGGTGTGTGTGTGTGTGTGTGTGTGTGTGTGTGTGTGTGCGTGCGTGCGTGCGTGCGTGCGTGCGTGCGTGCGTACATCAGGGTGTGCGTGTGTACATCAGGGTGTGTGTGTGTACATCACGGTGTGTGTGTGTACATCAGGGTGTGTGTGTGTACATCAGGGTGTGTGTGTGTACATCAGGGTGTGTGTGTGTGTGTGTGTGTGTACATCAGGGTGTGTGTACATCAGGGTGTGTGTGTGTACATCAGTGTGTGCGTGTACATCAGGGTGTGCGTGTACATCAGGGTGTGCGTGTGTACATCAGGGTGTGTGTGTGTACATCAGGGTGTGCGTGTGTACATCAGGGTGTGTGTGTGTACATCAGGGTGTGTGTGTGTACATCAGGGTGTGTGTGTGTACATCAGGGTGTGTGTGTGTGTGTGTGTGTGTGTGTGTGTGTGTGTGTGTGTGTGTGTACATCAGGGTGTGTGTGTGTGTGTGTGTGTACATTAGGGTGTGTGTGTGTACATCAGGGTGTGTGTGTGTGTGTGTGTGTATGTGTACATCAGGGTGTGTGTACATCAGGGTGTGTGTACATCAGAGTGTGTGTGTGTGTACATCAGTGTGTGTGTGTGTGTGTGTGTGTGTGTACATCAGAGTGTGTGTGTGTGTGTGTACATCAGTGTGTGTGTGTGTGTGTGTGTACATCAGAGTGTGTGTGTGTACATCAGTGTGTGTGTGTGTGTGTGTGTGTACATCAGGGTGTGTGTGTGTACATCAGTGTGTGTGTGCGTACATCAGGGTGTGTGTGTGTACATCAGGGTGTGTGTGTGTACATCAGTGTGTGTGTGTGTGTGTGTGTGTGTGTGTGTGTGTGCGTACACCTACCTAGCGAAGCCAACAGCGTGACTGAGACAGTCTGCCAGCGCGGCCCGCCTCTCCTCGTCCCTCTCAGACGCCAGTTTGACCAGCAGCAGACGGAAGGCGTCGGTCAGCGGAGTCAACAGGGATCTCATCAGAGCCTGCTTCCTCTCGGCGGGACTCTCTCCGTGGACGATCAACACCCCCGCCGTCTCAAATATAAACAGCTGGTCATCGCTGGTCAGCAGCGCCGGGAAACCGTTCTCCTGAGGTACATATGGGGAGGGGAACGAAGGTCAGGACAGATGGAGGGTAATGTATGGAGGGGAATGAAGGTCAGTACAGAGGGAGGGGAACGAAGGTCAGTACAGAGGGAGGGTAATGTATGGAGGGGAACGAAGGTCAGGACAGAGGGAGGGGAACGAAGGTCAGGACAGAGGGAGGGTAATATATGGAGGGGAACGAAGGTCAGGACAGAGGGAGGGGAACGAAGGTCAGGACAGATGGAGGGTAATGTATGGAGGGGAATGAAGGTCAGGACAGAGGGAGGGGAACGAAGGTCAGTACAGAGGGAGGGTAATGTATGGAGGGGAACGAAGGTCAGGACAGAGGGAGGGTAATGTATGGAGGGGAACGAAGGTCAGGACAGAGGGAGGGTAATGTATGGAGGGGAACGAAGGTCAGTACAGAGGGAGGGGAACGAAGGTCAGTACAAAGGGAGGGTAATGTATGGAGGGGAACGAAGGTCAGGACAGAGGGAGGGTAATGTAGGGAGGGGAACGAAGGTCAGTACAGAGGGAGGGGAATGTATGGAGGGGAACGAAGGTCAGTACAGAGGGAGGGGAATGTATGGAGGGGAATGAAGGTCAGTACAGATGGAGAGGAACGAAGGTCAGTACAAAGGGGGGGGGAACGAAGGTCAGTATAGAGGGAGGGGAACGAAGGTCGGTACAGAGGGAGGGGAACGAAGGTCAGGACAGAGGGAGGGTAATGTATGGAGGGGAACGAAGGTCAGGACAGAGGGAGGGGAACGAAGGTCAGGACAGAGGGAGGGGAACGAAGGTCAGGACAGAGGGAGGGGAACGAAGGTCAGGACAGAGGGAGGGTAATGTATGGAGGGGAACGAAGGTAAGTACAGAGGGAGGGGAATGTATGGAGGGGAACGAAGGTCAGGACAGAGGGAGGGTAACGAAGGTCAGTACAGAGGGAGGGAAACGAAGGTCAGTACAGAGGGAGGGTAATGTATGGAGGGTAATGAAGGTCAGTACAGAGGGAGGGTAATGTATGGAGGGGAATGAAGGTCAGTACAGAGGGAGGGTAATGTATGGAGGGGAATGAAGGTCAGTACAGAGGGAGGGTAATGTATGGAGGGTAATGAAGGTCAGTACAGAGGGAGGGAAACGAAGGTCAGTACAGAGGGAGGGGAACGAAGGTCAGTACAGAGGGAGGGGAACGAAGGTCAGTACAGAGGGAGGGTAATGTATGGAGGGTAATGAAGGTCAGTACAGAGGGAGGGTAATGTATGGAGGGGAACGAAGGTCAGTACAGAGGGAGGGTAATGCACCGAGAGGGAGGGTAATGCACCGAGAGGGAGGATAATGTACGGAGGGGAACGAAGGTCAGTACAGAGGGAGGGTAATGCACCGAGAGGGAGGGTAATGCACCGAGAGGGAGGGTAATGTATGGAGGGGAATGAAGGTCAGTACAGATGGAGGGTAATGTACGGAGGGGAACGAAGGTCAGTACAGAGGGAGGGTAATGCACCGAGAGGGAGGGTAATGTATGGAGGGGAATGAAAATCAGTACAGAGGGAGGGTAATGTATGGAGGGGAACGAAGGTCAGGACAGAGGGAGGATAATGTATGGAGGGGAACGAAGGTCAGGACAGAGGGAGGGTAATGTATGGAGGGGAATGAAAATCAGTACAGAGGGAGGGTAATGTATGGAGGGGAATGAAGGTCAGTACAGAGGGAGGGAGGATAATGTATGGAGGGGAATGAAGGTCAGGACAGATGGAGGGTAATGCACCGAGAGGGAGGATAATGTATGGAGGGGAATGAAAATCAGTACAGAGGGAGGGTAATGTATGGAGGGGAATGAAGGTCAGTACAGAGGGAGGGAGGATAATGTATGGAGGGGAATGAAGGTCAGGACAGATGGAGGGTAATGTACGGAGGGGAATGAAGGTCAGTACAGAGGGAGGGTAATGTATGGAGGGGAATGAAGATCAGTACAGAGGGAGGGTAATGCACCGAGAGGGAGGATAATGTATGGAGGGGAATGAAAATCAGTACAGAGGGAGGGTAATGTATGGAGGGGAATGAAGGTCAGGACAGATGGAGGGTAATGTACGGAGGGGAATGAAGGTCAGTACAGAGGGAGGGTAATGTATGGAGGGGAATGAAGATCAGTACAGAGGGAGGGTAATGTACGGAGGGGAATGAAGATCAGTACAGAGGGAGGGTAATGTATGGAGGGGAATGAAGGTCAGTACAGAGGGAGGGTAATGTACGGAGGGGAATGAAGGTCAGTACAGAGGGAGGGTAATGTATGGAGGGGAATGAAGATCAGTACAGAGGGAGGGGAATGTATGGAGGGTAAGGTAGGTCAGTGAAGAGAGAGCGAGCTATAGAGGGTAATATATGGAGGGTAATGTATGAGGGGAGGTAACTTACAGGAGGAGCTAGCTCAGCTGGTCTGTAGAGGGTAATGTATAGAGGGTAATGTATATGAGGGGAGAGGTAACTTACAGGATGAGTTAGCTCCAGCAGGTCTGTAGAGGGTAATGTATGAGGGGAGAGGTAACTTACAGGAGGAGCTAGCTCCAGCAGGTCTGTAGAGGGTAATGTATGAGGGGAGAGGTAACTTACAGGAGGAGTTAGCTCCAGCAGGTCTGTAGAGGGTAATGTATATGAGGGGAGAGGTAACTTACAGGAGGAGCTAGCTCCAGCAGGTCTGTAGAGGGTAATGTGTATGAGGGTAATGTATATGAGGGGAGAGGTAACTTACAGGAGGAGCCATCTCCAGCAGGTCTGTAGAGGGTAATGTATAGAGGGTAATGTATATGAGGGGAGAGGTAACTTACAGGATGAGTTAGCTCCAGCAGGTCTGTAGAGGGTAATGTATGAGGGGAGAGGTAACTTACAGGAGGAGCTAGCTCCAGCAGGTCTGTAGAGGGTAATGTATGAGGGGAGAGGTAACTTACAGGAGGAGTTAGCTCCAGCAGGTCTGTAGAGGGTAATGTATATGAGGGGAGAGGTAACTTACAGGAGGAGCTAGCTCCAGCAGGTCTGTAGAGGGTAATGTGTAGAGGGTAATGTATATGAGGGGAGAGGTAACTTACGGGAGGAGATAGCTCCAGCTGGTCTGTAGAGGGTAATGTGTAGAGGGTAATGTATATGAGGGGAGAGGTAACTTACAGGAGGAGCTAGCTCCAGGTCTGTAGATGGTAATGTGTAGAGGGTAATGTATATGAGGGGAGAGGTAACTTACAGGAGGAGCTAGCTCCAGGTCTGTAGAGGGTAATGTGTGAGAGGAGAGGTAACTTACAGGAGGAGCTAGCTCCAGGTCTGTAGAGGGTAATGTATGAGAGGAGAGGTAACTTACAGGAGGAGCTAGCTCCAGGTCTGTAGAGGGTAATGTATGAGGGGAGAGGTAACTTACAGGAGGAGCTAGCTCCAGGTCTGTAGAGGGTAATGTATGAGGGGAGAGGTAACTTACAGGAGGAGCCAGCTCCAGGTCTGTAGAGGGTAATGTATGAGGGGAGAGGTAACTTACAGGAGGAGCTAGCTCCAGGTCTGTAGAGGGTAATGTATGAGGGGAGAGGTAACTTACAGGAGGAGCCAGCTCCAGGTCTGTAGAGGGTAATGTATGAGGGGAGAGGTAACTTACAGGAGGAGCCAGCTCCAGCAGGTCTGTAGAGGGTAATGTATGAGGGGAGAGGTAACTTACAGGAGGAGCTAGCTCCAGGTCTGTAGAGGGTAATGTATGAGGGGAGAGGTAACTTACAGGAGGAGCCAGCTCCAGCAGGTCTGTAGAGGGTAATGTATGAGGGGAGAGGTAACTTACAGGAGGAGTTAGCTCCAGCAGGTCTGTAGAGGGTAATGTATATGAGGGGAGAGGTAACTTACAGGAGGAGCTAGCTCCAGCAGGTCTGTAGAGGGTAATGTGTATGAGGGTAATGTATATGAGGGGAGAGGTAACTTACAGGAGGAGCCATCTCCAGCAGGTCTGTAGAGGGTAATGTATAGAGGGTAATGTATATGAGGGGAGAGGTAACTTACAGGATGAGTTAGCTCCAGCAGGTCTGTAGAGGGTAATGTATGAGGGGAGAGGTAACTTACAGGAGGAGCTAGCTCCAGCAGGTCTGTAGAGGGTAATGTATGAGGGGAGAGGTAACTTACAGGAGGAGTTAGCTCCAGCAGGTCTGTAGAGGGTAATGTATATGAGGGGAGAGGTAACTTACAGGAGGAGCTAGCTCCAGCAGGTCTGTAGAGGGTAATGTGTATGAGGGTAATGTATATGAGGGGAGAGGTAACTTACAGGAGGAGCCATCTCCAGCAGGTCTGTAGAGGGTAATGTATAGAGGGTAATGTATATGAGGGGAGAGGTAACTTACAGGATGAGTTAGCTCCAGCAGGTCTGTAGAGGGTAATGTATGAGGGGAGAGGTAACTTACAGGAGGAGCTAGCTCCAGCAGGTCTGTAGAGGGTAATGTATGAGGGGAGAGGTAACTTACAGGAGGAGTTAGCTCCAGCAGGTCTGTAGAGGGTAATGTATATGAGGGGAGAGGTAACTTACAGGAGGAGCTAGCTCCAGCAGGTCTGTAGAGGGTAATGTGTAGAGGGTAATGTATATGAGGGGAGAGGTAACTTACGGGAGGAGATAGCTCCAGCTGGTCTGTAGAGGGTAATGTGTAGAGGGTAATGTATATGAGGGGAGAGGTAACTTACAGGAGGAGCTAGCTCCAGGTCTGTAGATGGTAATGTGTAGAGGGTAATATATATGAGGGGAGAGGTAACTTACAGGAGGAGCTAGCTCCAGGTCTGTAGAGGGTAATGTGTGAGAGGAGAGGTAACTTACAGGAGGAGCTAGCTCCAGGTCTGTAGAGGGTAATGTATGAGAGGAGAGGTAACTTACAGGAGGAGCTAGCTCCAGGTCTGTAGAGGGTAATGTATGAGGGGAGAGGTAACTTACAGGAGGAGCTAGCTCCAGGTCTGTAGAGGGTAATGTATGAGGGGAGAGGTAACTTACAGGAGGAGCCAGCTCCAGGTCTGTAGAGGGTAATGTATGAGGGGAGAGGTAACTTACAGGAGGAGCTAGCTCCAGGTCTGTAGAGGGTAATGTATGAGGGGAGAGGTAACTTACAGGAGGAGCCAGCTCCAGGTCTGTAGAGGGTAATGTATGAGGGGAGAGGTAACTTACAGGAGGAGCCAGCTCCAGCAGGTCTGTAGAGGGTAATGTATGAGGGGAGAGGTAACTTACAGGAGGAGCTAGCTCCAGGTCTGTAGAGGGTAATGTATGAGGGGAGAGGTAACTTACAGGAGGAGCCAGCTCCAGCAGGTCTGTAGAGGGTAATGTATGAGGGGAGAGGTAACTTACAGGAGGAGCTAGCTCCAGGTCTGTAGAGGGTAATGTATGAGGGGAGAGGTAACTTACAGGAGGAGTTAGCTCCAGGTCTGTAGAGGGTAATATATGAGGGGAGAGGTAACTTACAGGAGGAGCCAGCTCCAGGTCTGTAGAGGGTAATGTATGAGGGGAGAGGTAACTTACAGGAGGAGCCAGCTCCAGCAGGTCTGTAGAGGGTAATGTATGAGGGGAGAGGTAACTTACAGGAGGAGCCAACTCCAGGTCTGTAGAGGGTAATGTATGAGGAGAGAGGTAACTTACAGGAGGAGTTAGCTCCAGGTCTGTAGAGGGTAATATATGAGGGGAGAGGTAACTTACAGGAGGAGCCAGCTCCAGGTCTGTAGAGGGTAATGTATGAGGGGAGAGGTAACTTACAGGAGGAGCCAACTCCAGGTCTGTAGAGGGTAATGTATGAGGGGAGAGGTAACTTACAGGAGGAGTTAGCTCCAGGTCTGTAGAGGGTAATATATGAGGGGAGAGGTAACTTACAGGAGGAGCCAGCTCCAGGTCTGTAGAGGGTAATGTATGAGGGGAGAGGTAACTTACAGGAGGAGCCAGCTCCAGCAGGTCTGTAGAGGGTAATGTATGAGGGGAGAGGTAACTTACAGGAGGAGCCAACTCCAGGTCTGTAGAGGGTAATGTATGAGGGGAGAGGTAACTTACAGGAGGAGCCAGCTCCAGCAGGTCTGTAGAGGGTAATATATGAGGGGAGAGGTAACTTACAGGAGGAGCCAACTCCAGGTCTGTAGAGGGTAATGTATGAGGGGAGAGGTAACTTACAGGAGGAGTTAGCTCCAGGTCTGTAGAGGGTAATATATGAGGGGAGAGGTAACTTACAGGAGGAGCCAGCTCCAGGTCTGTAGAGGGTAATGTATGAGGGGAGAGGTAACTTACAGGAGGAGCCAACTCCAGGTCTGTAGAGGGTAATGTATGAGGGGAGAGGTAACTTACAGGAGGAGCCAGCTCCAGCAGGTCTGTAGAGGGTAATATATGAGGGGAGAGGTAACTTACAGGAGGAGCTAGCTCCAGCAGGTCTGTAGAGGGTAATATATGAGGGGAGAGGTAACTTACAGGAGGAGCTAGCTCCAGCAGGTCCTGTATCCTGGACAGGATGTCTTCAATGAAGGAGTTCATGTGTTTACTGGCAACAGAGTAAACAACAGAGAGCAGGGTTGAGGTCAAACACAAAGAACCTTCTAGAACTATTACTGTAAACAGAGAGCAGGGTTGAGGTCAAACACAAAGAACCTTCTAGAACTATTACTGTAAACAGAGGGCAGGGTTGAGGTCAAACACAAAGAACCTTCTAGAACTATTACTGTAAACAGAGGGCAGGGTTGAGGTCAAACACAAAGAACCTTCTAGAACTATTACTGTAAACAGAGAGCAGGGTTGGGGTCAAACACAAAGAACCTTCTAGAACTATTACTGTAAACAGAGGGCAGGGTTGGGGTCAAACACAAAGAACCTTCTAGAACTATTACTGTAAACAGAGAGCAGGGTTGGGGTCAAACACAAAGAACCTTCTAGAACTATTACTGTAAACAGAGAGCAGGGTTGAGGTCAAACACAAAGCACCTTCTAGAACTATTACTGTAAACAGAGGGCAGGGTTGAGGTCAAACACAAAGAACCTTCTAGAACTATTACTGTAAACAGAGGGCAGGGTTGAGGTCAAACACAAAGAACCTTCTAGAACTATTACTGTAAACAGAGAGCAGGGTTGAGGTCAAACACAAAGAACCTTCTAGAACTATTACTGTAAACAGAGGGCAGTGTTGAGGTCAAACACAAAGAACCTTCTAGAACTATTACTGTAAACAGAGGGCAGGGTTGGGGTCAAACACAAAGAACCTTCTAGAACTATTACTGTAAACAGAGAGCAGGGTTGAGGTCAAACATAAAGAACCTTCTAGAACTATTACTGTAATAGTGAGGGCAGGGTTGGGGTCATACACAAAGAACCTTCTAGAACTATTACTGTAAACAGAGGGCAGGGTTGGGGTCAAACACAAAGAACCTTCTAGAACTATTACTGTAAACAGAGGGCAGTGTTGAGGTCAAACACAAAGAACCTTCTAGAACTATTACTGTAAACAGAGAGCAGGGTTGAGGTCAAACACAAAGAACCTTCTAGAACTATTACTGTAAACAGAGAGCAGGGTTGAGGTCAAACACAAAGCACCTTCTAGAACTATTACTGTAAACAGAGAGCAGGGTTGAGGTCAAACACAAAGCACCTTCTAGAACTATTACTGTAAACAGAGAGCAGGGTTGGGGTCAAACACAAAGAACCTTCCAGAACTATTACTGTAAACAGAGGGCAGGGTTGAGGTCAAACACAAAGAACCTTCTAGAACTATTACTGTAAACAGAGAGCAGGGTTGAGGTCAAACACAAAGAACCTTCTAGAACTATTACTGTAAACAGAGAGCAGGGTTGAGGTCAAACACAAAGAACCTTCTAGAACTATTACTGTAAACAGAGAGCAGGGTTGAGGTCAAACACAAAGAACCTTCTAGAACTATTACTGTAAACAGAGAGCAGGGTTGAGGTCAAACACAAAGAACCTTCTAGAACTATTACTGTAAACAGAGAGCAGGGTTGAGGTCAAACACAAAGAACCTTCTAGAACTATTACTGTAAACAGAGAGCAGGGTTGAGGTCAAACACAAAGAACCTTGAACTATATAATGACATGTCCTGCTTTCTGGTGTTTACTTCCAGGACATGCTGCCTTATATAGGGAATAGGGCTCTGGTCTAAAGTAATGTATTATATAGGGAATAGGGCTCTGGTCTAAAGTAATGTATTATATAGGGAATAGGGCTCTGGTCTAAAGTAGTGTACTATATAGGGAATAGGGCTCTGGTCTATAGTAGTGTACTATATAGGGAATAGGGCTCTGGTCTAAAGTAATGTATTATATAGGGAATAGGGCTCTGGTCTAAAGTAGTGTACTATATAGGGAATAGGGCTCTGGTCTAAAGTAGTGCACTATATAGGGAATAGGGCCCTGGTCTAAAGTAATGTATTATATAGGGAATAGGGCTCTGGTCTAAAGTAATGTATTATATAGGGAATAGGGCTCTGGTCTATAGTAGTGTATTATATAGGGAATAGGGCTCTGGTCTATAGTAGTGTACTATATAGGGAATAGGGCTCTGGTCTAAAGTAATGTATTATATAGGGAATAGGGCTCTGGTCTATAGTAGTGCATTATATAGTGAATAGGGCCCTGGTCTATAGTAGTGCATTATATAGGGAATAGGGCTCTGGTCTAAAGTAGTGCACTATATAGTGAATAGGGCTCTGGTCTATAGTAGTGTACTATATAGGGAATAGGGGCCCATTGGGGACACCATGTAATGCGTGCTTGGTGACGGTACAGCTGGACTTACTGCAGTGTCTTGACGAATCGTGAGAAGAGGTAGGCCACTCTGCTGCGGACCTTAGGACTGCTGTGTCTCAGACCTCGATGGTCCAGAAAGGCCATCTACAGGACAGAGCAGAGTAACACATCACTCTGACACACTGATACAAAACATCCCCTTTAACCAGGGGTCCACTGTCCCTCTCCTCAACACTGATACAAAACCTCCCCTTTAACCAAGGGTCCACTGTCCCTCTCCTCAACACTGATACAAAACATCCCCTTTAACCAGGGGTCCACTGTCCCTCTACTCTCCCCAACACTGATACAAAACCTCCCCTTTATCCAGGGGTCCACTGTCCCTCTCCTCAACACTGATACAAAACATCCCCTTTAACCAGGGGTCCACTGTCCCTCTCCTCAACACTGATACAAAACCTCCCCTTTATCCAGGGGTCCACTGTCCCTCTCCCCAACACTGATACAAAACCTCCCCTTTATCCAGGGGTCCACTGTCCCTCTCCTCTACACTGATACAAAACCTCCCCTTTAACCAGGGGTCCACTGTCCCTCTCCTCTACACTGATACAAAACCTCCCCTTTAACCAGGGGTCCACTGTCCCTCTCCTCAACACTGATACAAAACCTCCCCTTTATCCAGGGGTCCACTGTCCCTCTCCTCAACACTGATACAAAACCTCCCCTTTAACCAGGGGTCCACTGTCCCTCTCCTCAACACTGATACAAAACCTCCCCTTTATCCAGGGGTCCACTGTCCCTCTCCTCAACACTGATACAACACCTCCCCTTTATCCAGGGGTCCACTGTCCCTCTCCTCAACACTGATACAAAACCTCCCCTTTATCCAGGGGTCCACTGTCCCTCTACTCTCCTCAACACTGATACAAAACCTCCCCTTTATCCAGGGGTCCACTGTCCCTCTCCTCAACACTGATACAAAACCTCCCCTTTATCCAGGGGTCCACTGTCCCTCTCCTCAACACTGATACAAAACCTCCCCTTTAACCAGGGGTCCACTGTCCCTCTCCTCAACACTGATACAAAACCTCCCCTTTATCCAGGGGTCCACTGTCCCTCTCCTCAACACTGATACAAAACCTCCCCTTTATCCAGGGGTCCACTGTCCCTCTCCTCAACACTGATACAACACCTCCCCTTTATCCAGGGGTCCACTGTCCCTCTCCTCAACACTGATACAAAACCTCCCCTTTAACCAGGGGTCCACTGTCCCTCTCCCCAACACTGATACAAAACCTCCCCTTTATCCAGGGGTCCACTGTCCCTCTCCTCTCCTCAACACTGATACAAAACCTCCCCTTTATCCAGGGGTCCACTGTCCCTCTCCTCAACACTGATACAAAACCTCCCCTTTAACCAGGGGTCCACTGTCCCTCTCAACACTGATACAAAACCTCCCCTTTAACCAGGGGTCCACTGTCCCTCTCCTCTCCTCAACACTGATACAAAACCTCCCCTTTAACCAGGGGTCCACTGTCCCTCTCCTCTCAACACTGATACAAAACCTCCCCTTTATCCAGGGGTCCACTGTCCCTCTCCTCAACACTGATACAAAACCTCCCCTTTAACCAAGGGTCCACTGTCCCTCTCCTCAACACTGATACAAAACCTCCCCTTTATCCAGGGGTCCACTGTCCCTCTCCTCTCCTCAACACTGATACAAAACCTCCCCTTTATCCAGGGGTCCACTGTCCCTCTCCTCAACACTGATACAAAACCTCCCCTTTAACCAGGGGTCCACTGTCCCTCTCCTCAACACTGATACAAAACCTCCCCTTTATCCAGGGGTCCACTGTCCCTCTCCTCAACACTGATACAAAACCTCCCCTTTAACCAGGGGTCCACTGTCCCTCTCCTCAACACTGATACAAAACCTCCCCTTTAACCAGGGGTCCACTGTCCCTCTCCTCAACACTGATACAAAACCTCCCCTTTATCCAGGGGTCCACTGTCCCTCTCCTCTCCCCAACAATGATACAAAACCTCCCCTTTATCCAGGGGTCCACTGTCCCTCTCCTCAACACTGATACAAAACCTCCCCTTTAACCAGGGGTCCACTGTCCCTCTCCTCTCCCCAACACTGATACAAAACCTCCCCTTTATCCAGGGGTCCACTGTCCCTCTCCTCAACACTGATACAAAACCTCCCCTTTAACCAGGGGTCCACTGTCCCTCTCCTCAACACTGATACAAAACCTCCCCTTTATCCAGGGGTCCACTGTCCCTCTCCTCAACACTGATACAAAACCTCCCCTTTAACCAAGGGTCCACTGTCCCTCTCCTCAACACTGATACAAAACATCCCCTTTAACCAGGGGTCCACTGTCCCTCTCCTCAACACTGATACAAAACCTCCCCTTTATCCAGGGGTCCACTGTCCCTCTCCTCAACACTGATACAAAACCTCCCCTTTATCCAGGGGTCGACTGTCCCTCTCCTCTCAACACTGATACAAAACCTCCCCTTTAACCAGGGGTCCACTGTCCCTCTCCTCAACACTGATACAAAACCTCCCCTTTATCCAGGGGTCCACTGTCCCTCTCCTCAACACTGATACAAAACCTCCCCTTTAACCAGGGGTCCACTGTCCCTCTCCTCAACACTGATACAAAACCTCCCCTTTATCCAGGGGTCCACTGTCCCTCTCCTCAACACTGATACAAAACCTCCCCTTTAACCAGGGGTCCACTGTCCCTCTCCTCTCCTCAACACTGATACAAAACCTCCCCTTTATCCAGGGGTCCACTGTCCCTCTCCTCAACACTGATACAAAACCTCCCCTTTATCCAGGGGTCCACTGTCCCTCTCCTCAACACTGATACAAAACCTCCCCTTTATCCAGGGGTCCACTGTCCCTCTCCTCAACACTGATACAAAACCTCCCCTTTATCCAGGGGTCCACTGTCCCTCTCCTCTCCCCAACACTGATACAAAACCTCCCCTTTAACCAGGGGTCCACTGTCCCTCTCCCCAACACTGATACAAAACCTCCCCTTTAACCAGGGGTCCACTGTCCCTCTCCTCAACACTGATACAAAACCTCCCCTTTAACCAGGGGTCCACTGTCCCTCTCCTCTCCTCAACACTGATACAAAACCTCCCCTTTATCCAGGGGTCCACTGTCCCTCTCCTCAACACTGATACAAAACCTCCCCTTTATCCAGGGGTCCACTGTCCCTCTCCTCAACACTGATACAAAACCTCCCCTTTATCCAGGGGTCCACTGTCCCTCTCCTCAACACTGATACAAAACCTCCCCTTTATCCAGGGGTCCACTGTCCCTCTCCCCAACACTGATACAAAACCTCCCCTTTATCCAAGGGTCCACTGTCCCTCTCCCCAACACTGATACAAAACCTCCCCTTTAACCAGGGGTCCACTGTCCCTCTACTCTCCTCAACACTGATACAAAACCTCCCCTTTAACCAGGGGTCCACTGTCCCTCTCCTCAACACTGATACAAAACCTCCCCTTTAACCAGGGGTCCACTGTCCCTCTCCTCAACACTGATACAAAACCTCCCCTTTAACCAGGGGTCCACTGTCCCTCTACTCTCCTCAACACTGATACAAAACCTCCCCTTTAACCAGGGGTCCACTGTCCCTCTCCTCTACACTGATACAAAACCTCCCCTTTAACCAGGGGTCCACTGTCCCTCTACTCTCCTCAACACTGATACAAAACCTCCCCTTTAACCAGGGGTCCACTGTCCCTCTCCTCAACACTGATACAAAACCTCCCCTTTAACCAGGGGTCCACTGTCCCTCTACTCTCCTCAACACTGATACAAAACCTCCCCTTTATCCAGGGGTCCACTGTCCCTCTACTCAACACTGATACAAAACCTCCCCTTTATCCAGGGGTCCACTGTCCCTCTCCTCAACACTGATACAAAACCTCCCCTTTAACCAAGGGTCCACTGTCCCTCTCCCCAACACTGATACAAAACCTCCCCTTTATCCAGGGGTCCACTGTCCCTCTCCTCAACACTGATACAAAACCTCCCCTTTAACCAGGGGTCCACTGTCCCTCTCCTCAACACTGATACAAAACCTCCCCTTTATCCAGGGGTCCACTGTCCCTCTCCTCTCCCCAACACTGATACAAAACCTCCCCTTTATCCAGGGGTCCACTGTCTCTCTCCCCAACACTGATACAAAACCTCCCCTTTATCCAGGGGTCCACTGTCCCTCTCCTCAACACTGATACAAAACCTCCCCTTTATCCAGGGGTCCACTGTCCCTCTCCTCAACACTGATACAAAACCTCCCCTTTATCCAGGGGTCCACTGTCCCTCTCCTCTCCCCAACACTGATACAAAACCTCCCCTTTATCCAGGGGTCCACTGTCTCTCTCCCCAACACTGATACAAAACCTCCCCTTTAACCAGGGGTCGACTGTCCCTCTCCTCAACACTGATACAAAACCTCCCCTTTAACCAGGGGTCCACTGTCCCTCTCCTCAACTCTGATACAAAACCTCCCCTTTATCCAGGGGTCCACTGTCCCTCTCCTCAACACTGATACAAAACCTCCCCTTTAACCAGGGGTCCACTGTCCCTCTCCTCAACACTGATACAAAACCTCCCCTTTATCCAGGGGTCCACTGTCCCTCTCCTCAACACTGACACAAAACCTCCCCTTTATCCAGGGGTCCACTGTCCCTCTCCTCAACACTGATACAAAACCTCCCCTTTATCCAGGGGTCCACTGTCCCTCTCCTCTCCCCAACACTGATACAAAACCTCCCCTTTATCCAGGGGTCCACTGTCCCTCTCCTCTCCCCAACACTGATACAAAACCTCCCCTTTATCCAGGGGTCCACTGTCCCTCTCCTCAACACTGATACAAAACCTCCCCTTTAACCAGGGGTCCACTGTCCCTCTCCTCAACACTGATACAAAACCTCCCCTTTATCCAGGGGTCCACTGTCCCTCTCCTCAACACTGATACAAAACCTCCCCTTTATCCAGGGGTCCACTGTCCCTCTCCTCTCAACACTGATACAAAACCTCCCCTTTATCCAGGGGTCCACTGTCCCTCTCCCCAACACTGATACAAAACCTCCCCTTTAACCAGGGGTCCACTGTCCCTCTCCTCTCAACACTGATACAAAACCTCCCCTTTATCCAGGGGTCCACTGTCCCTCTCCTCAACACTGATACAAAACCTCCCCTTTATCCAGGGGTCCAATGTCCCTCTCCTCAACACTGATACAAAACCTCCCCTTTAACCAGGGGTCCACTGTCCCTCTCCTCAACACTGATACAAAACCTCCCCTTTATCCAGGGGTCGACTGTCCCTCTACTCTCCTCAACACTGATACAAAACCTCCCCTTTAACCAGGGGTCCACTGTCCCTCTCCTCAACACTGATACAAAACCTCCCCTTTATCCAGGGGTCCACTGTCCCTCTCCTCAACACTGATACAAAACCTCCCCTTTATCCAGGGGTCCACTGTCCCTCTCCTCAACACTGATACAAAACCTCCCCTTTATCCAGGGGTCCACTGTCCCTCTCCTCTCAACACTGATACAAAACCTCCCCTTTATCCAGGGGTCCACTGTCCCTCTCCCCAACACTGATACAAAACCTCCCCTTTAACCAGGGGTCCACTGTCCCTCTCCTCTCCTCAACACTGATACAAAACCTCCCCTTTATCCAGGGGTCCACTGTCCCTCTACTCTCCTCAACACTGATACAAAACCTCCCCTTTAACCAGGGGTCCACTGTCCCTCTCCTCAACACTGATACAAAACCTCCCCTTTATCCAGGGGTCCACTGTCCCTCTCCTCAACACTGATACAAAACCTCCCCTTTATCCAGGGGTCCACTGTCCCTCTCCTCAACACTGATACAAAACCTCCCCTTTATCCAGGGGTCCACTGTCCCTCTCCTCAACACTGATACAAAACCTCCCCTTTAACCAGGGGTCCACTGTCCCTCTCCTCTCCTCAACACTGATACAAAACATCCCCTTTAACCAGGGGTCCACTGTCCCTCTCCTCAACTCTGATACAAAACCTCCCCTTTATCCAGGGGTCCACTGTCCCTCTCCCCAACACTGATACAAAACCTCCCCTTTATCCAGGGGTCCACTGTCCCTCTCCCCAACACTGATACAAAACCTCCCCTTTAACCAGGGGTCCACTGTCCCTCTCCTCAACACTGATACAAAACCTCCCCTTTAACCAGGGGTCCACTGTCCCTCTACTCTCCCCAACACTGATACAAAACCTCCCCTTTATCCAGGGGTCCACTGTCCCTCTCCTCTCCTCAACACTGATACAAAACATCCCCTTTAACCAGGGGTCCACTGTCCCTCTCCTCAACACTGATACAAAACCTCCCCTTTATCCAGGGGTCCACTGTCCCTCTCCTCTCCTCAACACTGATACAAAACCTCCCCTTTATCCAGGGGTCCACTGTCCCTCTCCTCAACACTGATACAAAACCTCCCCTTTATCCAGGGGTCCACTGTCCCTCTCCTCTCCTCAACACTGATACAAAACCTCCCCTTTAACCAGGGGTCCACTGTCCCTCTCCTCAACACTGATACAAAACCTCCCCTTTAACCAGGGGTCCACTGTCCCTCTCCTCAACACTGATACAAAACCTCCCCTTTATCCAGGGGTCCACTGTCCCTCTCCTCAACACTGATACAAAACCTCCCCTTTAACCAGGGGTCCACTGTCCCTCTCCTCTCCTCAACACTGATACAAAACCTCCCCTTTAACCAGGGGTCCACTGTCCCTCTCCTCAACACTGATACAAAACCTCCCCTTTATCCAGGGGTCCACTGTCCCTCTCCCCAACACTGATACAAAACCTCCCCTTTATCCAGGGGTCCACTGTCCCTCTCCTCAACACTGATACAAAACCTCCCCTTTATCCAGGGGTCCACTGTCCCTCTCCTCTCCTCAACACTGATACAAAACCTCCCCTTTAACCAGGGGTCCACTGTCCCTCTCCTCAACACTGATACAAAACCTCC